>NW_010512326.1:0-12251 GCF_000687285.1 Phaethon lepturus
GGGGGGGGGCTGGGGGGGGCTTTTTGCATGCGTAAGGGAAAAGCCCATCCACCCGCTATCGGGGTCTTTGTTTGCAGGCTCCGCGGAGCAGTCCTCACACGAATAGCGCCAAGCCCTTTAGGCAGGCTGCTGTCCCCGGTGGTGTTACACCTCTGACCTGGGCTGCCTCTGTGGTGGAAATAGGTGGTAAAGATCCCGGTGGGATGGGTGGCAAAGCTTTCCCTGTAGCCAGCCGACCCTAGCAGCTGTGTTTCTCTTTGCTGAGTTGCGAGTAGCACGCTTTTGCATGGCGGGCTCCGCAGCAGCTGGGCATGGAGCAGGGCCAGGGCAGGAGAGTCTCGGTGTGGTGGGGAAATCTTGGGTTCCTGACTCCAGGTGTTTTTGGGAGCACATGTGTGTTTGTGGTGTAGGAAGTGTCTGAGTGACAGCTGTCTGTGGGACTGACAACAGCCCTCCTGAGTGGGAGCCTTTCCTTCCAGCCCCATGGGCGAGGGGTGGCCTCTCTGCAGGGAGGTTATACTTGCTGAGCTGGAGCCCAAGATCCCACGCTTCTCAGTGGGAGACAGTAGCTTCTGGGACAGCACAGCATTCTTCGGAGCATGCCAAGCCTGGCTGGAGGCAGCAAACTTTCTATAGCACAGGGAAGAAGAGCTCTTTGCAGCCGTGTGGATGGCGCAGCTGTCCGGCTGCCACGGCAGTATTATCTTATTCCAACCCTCCGTTCAGACTGTTTGCTCAGGTGGACTTTGGTTTGCAGCAGGAGGAAGCTCAAGCCCACGACATAGGAAGGTGTTGTGTTCCAACCTGTTGTGAACCTTGGAGCCTTCTGCCAGGGATTGTTCTGGTAGCTCTTCCCCTTTCAGCTATGTTCTTTGGTCCCAGTCTCTTTGCAAGCCTCTCAAACAGTCCTCTTCCATCTGGAGCATGCAGGGTCAAGCCCACCTCTTTCTAGATGCTAGCAGAAGCCCTGGTGATTTTGGATGCAGTGGCATGCTCGCTATACTCCAGCACATGTGCAGGGAAGCAGTCCTATTAAATTTTCAGGAAGAGACAGCACTCCAGGGAAGTTGAGGAAGGGCTCTTAAGCCTGCAATTTGCAAACTTGCATACCACAGCATGTTCCTGGCCAAGGGAAATCCAAGCTCATTACAGAGCCTCTAGGTAGGCCCTGTGGGGACTTGGGGACTTCTGGTATCCAGAGCTGTTGAACATTTCAGCATTTTTCATTTGCTTCAGCTTCTCTTGAAGGAAGCTTGCTCTCAAATCTCATCTACAAACCCAATAGGGTGTATGTTAGCTCTTCTTTTCCTTTCACCCTTATTATAGTTGAGCTGCTTTTGGGGACAGGTTCTCTGAAGGTATCTTGCCTTCAGTATGTTAAATCCTTAGCTCTATGCATCCCCTCAGCTCCTGCTCGAAATACACAGGAGGTGGTCTCTGGAAGGCTTTGCAAGCATCAGATTTGCAGAAGTCCATTCCTAATCTTAAGTTTTACAACAGTTGGGTACTGGCGCTGTTTCATGGCTTTGGTGGAAAATAGCTGAAAAAAGCCAGAAAGACATAAAGGACCAAGGGGATGAATTTGTGGTGCAGTGAGTAATGATGTGAGCAGGCAGCTGCCTGGCCAGGCTTCCCCTTCTGACCTGTTCTCCTGGCTGCGTGCAGATATTTCCCTGTTCTGCTCTAGTGCTCAGCTCTAACATTACACAACCTCTCCTCTCCAGAGAGAAGGTCTTGAGGCTCTTAGCCTTGTTAAAGCAGCTGGGGTTGTTGGTCTGGCATTCCCAAGCTAGAGTGTGTGGTCATGCTGTGGCCAGGATGCTGGGGTTTTGCACAAATGATTTTTCCACTTCTCTGGCCTAAACTGCAGGGGGTTAGTCCAAAGGCAGATTTTTTTTTTTTGTCTTTGCTGACAAGGAAGTGCTGCTAGACCAGGGGCTGGAAAAGAAAGGAGTTATAATGAGATCACGGTTCATTTCTGACATTGCTGGAAGCTGGGTCGGACTTGAGCAGTGGTTGGGTCTTCCATGGAGCTGGGATTTTCATTTCTCTTTCACCCCTGCCTCCCCTCCAGAGCTGAGCCTGAAGGAGTCATGTCCTTAGAACACACCGGGGTTTTTTTCTCGTCCTGTAGCGCAGCACAAACTGGTCGGTGGGAGTCCAAACTGGGACTTGATGTTTTCTGGGCAGTGCAATAGTGAAGACCATTTCTTTTCTTGCAGTTTGAAAGAATGTGATGACGACACTTCTTTTCCTGCATAGTACTGTTAGGCACAAAATGTATGGCAAAAAAGAGTGAGGGGGGACAACAACCCTAAATGTTGTGTCTAATTTGAATAGCATTATCTTACCAGTTGATAAACATTGGCCTGGGAACAAAGTGGGTGGTTTTATTCCAAGGTCAGCACAAAGATGTAGAAAAGTTTCTTTTCCTTTTGATTGCTGGAAAAGTTGTGTTGGAAACACAAGGGAGAAAGCAGGGGTAATGGTAATTTAACACTTGTACTGCCAGTCCTTTCAGTTTCCTTGTTAATAAAGCTGATGTTATGTGATATTCTGGGGTGGTGTTTTGAGAATTTCCTTATACCAGAGGTTCATCATGTTCATCAATGACGAGGTGATATAAGAAAGCATCTGTGTCATTTGGAAAGCAGTCTCTTCTCTGTAGAAAGACAAAAAACATAAAAGGAGGGTCATTCAGCACCCTCTGGGAGGGCAGGAGAGGTGGTGTGGACTCAAAACATGGAGGTGTTTGTTGCCCTGAGCTGTAGTGAGGTACCTAAAAATGCTCGCCCTTGAACTGACCGCTCAAGTGCGGGTAGATGGCAGCGGTGCCGCACGCGAAGGCAGCGCGATGGCTGCTCAGCCCAGCACAGGGCTGGAGGGCTGAACTCCTGCCTTACGGCCAGAGCTGCCCTTTGCTCACTCCTTAGCTTTGGGGAAATCACTTGTTAGGTGTAGGATCCACTTTCAAAAGTGGCCTCTGGCAGTTATGTTTAGGCATCCCTCAGGTCGTGGGTGCTGAGCATGAGGATACTTAACTAGAGGATGTTAAGCATCTCAGAGCATTGTGGGGACTTCTGGCTGCTCAGTGCTTGTAAAAATCAGGGTCAAACCTTATTGCTCCTGAAAACGTGGGGTTTTTTGCTCTTAATTTGCCTTTATAGATACCTGAGTATAAGAAGTAGTGCACCAAAGTGTCTGCATTCTAGCCATTTCCAGTAGGAGAGGGGTTAAAAGACATAATCCCTACCCGGTCAGGGTAACTCAGCTGGCTGGAGACCCCCAGTGTGGATGCAATAACACAATCTATATGTTGTACAGGCACAGTGACTTTCTGGCCAGCTCTAGCTGTTCCCCAACAGGGTGCAGGCAGGGCCGTGACTACAGCGAAGGCTGCTGACAGGGTAAGGAATTGGGCCCAGGAGTGCCGGAGCTACCCAGTGCCCCGAGCAGCGCGTCCCCTTTGCATGTACCCCCCACTCTGAGCAGGCATGCGACGGCAAAGACAAAAGTCTCACAGCAGCACTGATGTCCTTGGGGGAGAGAAATTTGGCAGGAAAGCTGAATGGGTTGCGGGGAGGAAGGCATTGAAATAATTTATTTCCCTGGGAACTGGTTTGCTCCACTCAACGTGAAGTCGAGATGCTGGGCTCAGATCTAGACCACACAGGCTTGTAAGTCTCTACTGGATAAACTCTAGAGATGGAGGTTGAATTGTTCTCGCACCCCAGATGACGGTCCCTGGAGGAGCTGGCTGAGGACCATGCGAGGAGGGAAAAAGTTCAGTGATTTCCCTGCTCCTCCTTGTAGGCTGCTTCTTTGCTAGAAGTGTCTTTGGTAGGTGCAGGCAGCCTGGGCTGTTGAGAGCTCCCTACACCGATTTCCTCTCTGCCCTTACGGAAGAGGAGCTGCTCTGCCCTCGCTGTGAAAGCCAAGGCTGAAGTTACCTCCGGTGCCATGGTTAGAGGACGGCTGCAGAACTGGTTGTTCTTTGTTACACCAAGCGTTTGTCGTCCAAACCTAAACAATAGCAGTAACTGTACCCACCACACAAGTGCGGGTCAGGGCCAAGGATTCTCAACACTCCCGTGATGAGTTCATCTGGAGAGTCCCTGCATTGCAAAGGCAATGTTCTGCTGGGACTTGTTCCCTGCTGGGAAATTTTGCAGAAACCCAGTTAAAGGTGCTGTTGGTTGCCTTGGCCGGGTACCCACCTTGGCACTGATTCACCTTACTGCTGCTGGTGGGGAAGAGGTGAGGTGGCTGGGGAGGGAAAGGGTCTCTCTGAGTAGGAAAAACTTCAGTGGCTCTTCCCATGTCAGAAGCGTGACATATTTTTGATGTGACAAGCTTTGGTTCTTGTTCCACCTGAGGCTGCATTAGCCAGGGCAGGGAGAGCCAGGAAGCTGGGGAAAGCCAGGTGAGGCTTTGAGGCAGAGAGGTGAAGCAGGGCTGGGGAAAAGAGGAGACTGACTTCTTGGGTAGGAGAGAGTGGTCGCTGCAGGGTATGTGTCTCCCAGAAAATGGGCCAGTGTGTGGCACAGTTTTAGCCTTGCTCCGAAAGCCACGATAAAGGCCACTTTGGGTTTGCTTGGAGCCAGGTAGAGGTGGGATTTCTCTCTTCAGAACAGCGCATGCCATTGGAGCCAGCTCCGTGAATGAAACAGCTTGATTAAAGCTGTTTGGTGGCTCACTGGCTCTTTCAGTGCTGGCAAACCCAAACCATCCCTGTCTTTCCCAGTGCACCTCCCTCGGTATCAATAAACGTGCTGTAATTCCCTGATGCTAGAGTGGCACTGGAGAGTGCCTAACACCTAGAGTTCGGGCAGCACCGGAGCCCTTTTCATGCTAGAGTTGCTTCCTTTAGATGCCATGGAGTGAGACAGAGCTGGGAGAGGGACATGGGCCAGCACAGGGGATGCAGGGAGGTGGAGGAGAAGTGACCCCCTCTCTGGGGGACACAAGCCCGGTGTAACAGGGGGTTGGAGGCATTGAGGGTGCTTGGGGCAATCGCTTTTGCAGGCAGCAGTGTCAGCAGGGCTGGTGGTATGGCTGGATTAGATAAAAACCTGGCGTTGCTGCCTAGGGTAGTGTCCAGGCAGCCAGGCACAGAGCTTTTCTGATTGAGCCGGAGGGAGCTGTGGCAGGCAGGTGGGCAGCAAAGGGCGGGCTGGGTGTGTGCCCGAGGGCAGGAGCGGGGAGACTTGAGGGAGACCGGCCGTGCCTTTCTGAGGGAGGAGAATCGGGGCGTGGAGGAAAGGATGGGTTGTGCAGTGAGACACCACCGCGATGATCTTTACTGTCTTCCCCCTTGCTCTTTGCTCCCGCAGCTGTACCTCCCCCACTGCAAGATGACCTTTCCCCACCTTTTTCTGTCTTTCTGTCTGTCTTTCTGTCTGTCTTTCTGTCTGTCTTTCTGTCTGTCTTTCTGTCTGTCTTTCTGTCCCCTACCAATGAGCTCTTTTCAATGATGATTTTTACAGGGATCTTTACCAGAGGTTACATGGCCTCATCGACCTATAAATCAGTAAGCACAGAGATAGGCAGATAAATATTTAGATGAGCTGAGCAGCAGCCCTGAGTCACTTGCTGGTGTGATGGGAGCAAGGCTGGAGCTGAGGCAGTTCAGTAAGGTGCTTTGAGGGCAATACAGCAGTGGCTGGTGACCCTGTGCACTCTTGAGTTTGCTCCTGGTGTCTGCCTTGGGTTGGAGGGAGGAGTGGGTGCTTGTCTTGATGCCTGAGAGCTGTCCATTTGCTCTACTGGTGCATTGTCATGGCACAAATTTGGTCCTTCCTCTCCTGTGTGCTTGGAACTCAGAAACACTTACCTAAATCCTTTGTCCGAATTCATCACCGGATGGGGTCACTGAATCCAGGACCCCTTTGTATACTGTGGAAGTGGTGCCTTGGGACCTGAGCCCTCGTGAGAGGGAGCTTATCTCTGCAGGGCTCTGTGGGTGCAGCTTCTGGACTTTGGAGGCAGAGCAAGGAACCTGCAGCTGTGTGGGAACTGGTCGGGAGCTCTGGACCGTTGGCTGGGAGCAGTGAGAGCTCAGTCTCATATGTATCAGCTGTGAGGAGGAGAGAGAGTTGGGTGTCTGAAGGCTAATTCTTAAATAGGCACATCAGAAGGATTAATCAGTTGCTAAGCATGGTCTCATTTTGCAAAAATTGCCTCTAACCTGGGAAGTACTGCACTGTTTTTAATCTCCCACCCGTAGAGGTTTTCAGCCTGAGTACAAAACATGGCTAGCCCTATTTGCTTTTTTTCTAATTTAAAAAAAAAAATTTTTTTTACATTAAAATTAAATCTGCAGCTGAAGGATGTGACAGGATCAGATACTACTTTTAGTCTATTCATCCTTGGGCCTTGCACAGTATGGGAGCCCACAGCAGAAGAGCTCAGCTGGAAAGCAGCTGGACTGAATGTAGATGGGAACATGGGTTGTTCCAGTGGTGTCAATGTCTCAGTGGGAATTCTCCCCATTAAAGCTGTCAAAAAATAATGATTCCGTAGTAATTTCACAAGCTTTCTTGCTATCTCTTTCTTCCCAAACCTTCGTGTCCTGCTCTTGTGGTGAGTTTTCAGTCAACAAATGCAGACAGCAGAATCCTTTCTCCTATCCTGGGCAGGGGCACTCATCCCAGGCTGCGGCTGTTCTTTCAGCTGTCCAGATGTGCACTCACTTGCATACCTTTTTCTCTTCTGGGCATGGAAGAGAAGGCAGGGAATAAATAATGGACTGTGTGAGCTAGTCTGCAGGAAAAACTCGGTGCGGACACTGCTTAGACTTTGTAGCAAAGAGAAAAGCTCCCTTCGCAGGGCAGAAGGAGGTTTGGGAGGAGCTGAGCTTATGAGCCATACAACAGCTTGGGAGGAGAGGGAAGATCTTAGCAGCTTGGCATAGCTTCTGTTTGCTGGTCCCTAGCCACCAGTATCTGTCCAGCTCTCTCTGGAGGGTGTTGTTACAAGTGATGACTGTGGGTCGGTGCCAAAAGGGAATAATTGCTCTTCGTATGGAGGAGAAGGCACCGTTCCGATCCATCTACTTAGCCCTTGCAATAATGTGGTCTGACACCAAAACAGGGGATGGTGGACTCCTACAGAGTGTACAAATGCCCCTGAAGCCAGAAGCCAGCTGAATTGATAGCTGCATAGGAATTTACACCAGAACAGGATATAGGGAGGTTTTGCTATTGAACAAGGTATTCTATGAGTCTACATGGAGGTAACTATGACTGGTTTCTGAGCTGGTTTTGGAGATGGGCTACAATCCATGACAGAAGCCCTATACAGAAAATGCCAGAATTATTGACCCAGGCAGAAAAGAAGGTCAGCTGCAGCTGATCATAATGAGTTCCTTCTGGCTTTAACAATTTGACTTTCATTTCTGTTCCACATACTGTTGGGTTCAGAAATTAATAATTTGCTCTTCAGGATACCAGTTGCTCAGAAGCAAGTGAGGGAAGGCAGCAGACGAAATTTGGGGCTGCCTGCCCTAAGTAATGCATGGAGATAATGGATATCCAGTATTTATTTAACAAAACAAAACGAGACTTCTTGGAGGCTCGCCTCCCTTCTTGGTAAAGGACAGAAACCCCCAGCTGTTGTTTGAGGGAGCCATGGCTGTGTGATGTGACTTGGCAGCAATTTGTCCTTGCCACAGTGGGATTGCGAAAACCCTTACTTCTTCACAGACACCAGTTATTATGCTGCAGGGTTTTGGGTGGGATTGAACCTGGGACTACACCCCTGTGCTCAGGTAGCAGAAGTATGAGACCTTTGACTTTGTTCTTTTGGCTGGAGCCTTTCTCTTTGACCCTGACTTCTCGGTTCACCCCACTCATGCCAAAGGTCTGTGACTCTCACTGTTTATTTATCTCTTCGTCAGGAGGTGAAAATCTTCCGTGCCTTAATCCTAGGGGAGCTGGAGAGGGGCCAGAGCCAGTTCCAAGCACTCTGCTTCATCACGCGGCTTCACCGCAACGAGATCATCCCCAGCGAGTCCATGGCAAAGCTGCGGCAGGTGAGAGGCACCCTGCAGCTGGCTTCAGTGCCAGCTCACCCTCCAGTCCACCCAGGGTTTCTTAGAGCTGTCCTGCCTGGACACTCTTGCCAGGCAGCTGCCTGATTGTTCAGCTATTAGACTCACCTTTGACCACCCTCCCCGTTTGAGGGACTTGGTATTAAACTCAGTTCATCAATAGTATTGATCCGATCTCTAATAAACTAGAAGGCGGCATGATTTAGTTCAGCCTAGCCTGTATCAAAAGGTAAGTGGATGGCTAGAATAATCGCAGTGAAAATCCCTGCTCCACATTGCCCAATGAATTAAGTACTGATTTGGGACCGTCCATCATGGCAAAGCATTGATAAACAATCACAGTCAAATCCGAGCAGTGATAAACTATCATCAGTTTTAGCATCAACAAGAAGTTTTATAAGTGCCTTCCAGATAGGATGCAGGTGTGTTTACTGAGGAACATCCATTTGCGCATCATCTTATGTTGGCATTAAATCATTACATACTATAAGGGATAATTTGTTGCAACCAGGGTTCAAGTTTTCATTATTTCTTCCTCTGCAGAAAAATCCCAGGACAGTGCGGCAGGCTGAGGAGGTGCGGGGCCTGGAGCATCTCAGCATGGATGTAGCTGTGAACTTCAGCAAGGGGGCCCAGCTGAGCTCTCACATCCACAATGTCTGTGCAGAGGCCAAAGAAGCAATTTACACCCGAGAAGAAGATGTCAAATTTTGGCTGGAGAAAGGTCAGTTTCCTTCGGTTTGGTTGGAACCGTTCCTGTCAGCAAGTTGGCACTCTGCTGTGATCTGTCCTGCCAGGTTTCTAGTGATCAGCACAGATCATTTTGGCTTCTCGTTGGCTGTCTGTAAGGTGGATAAAGTGTGTATATTGCTTGCTTGCACATCACATTGCATCGGTTTATTTGTTAGCATACATGACTTCTTTTGGTGATGCTCTCTTAGTGAATCTAATTAGACAGGTATTTTCAATATAACCTTTTACCTGGTCCATCGCCCAAAAGAAATATGTTCTTTACACACTCTGTGTATCTTTTGGCTTATTTTCCCCAGGACCTTTTCTCCCCTGGTTCCTATTCAGACTCGTTCTGTCCAAACAGCTCCTGGAAATGCCTTGGAGACTGTGCAGAGAGCACGACGCTTGCTTTGGTGGCTCTCTGCTTTGGGCTTGCCTTTAGGCAGCGCACTGAGCAATGTCTCTCTGTTTTCTCCTGCAGGGGTGGATGGTTCCATGTTCGAGGTCCTGCCACAGACATCTGACCTACCTGACCTGCAGCGTTGCAAGCTGTGTGCAGACCGCTGGAAACCCTGCATTTGCAGCTACTCACTGAGCATCGAGTGGTACCCGTGTATGCTGAAGTACTGCAAGAGTCGTGATGCTGGGGGCAAGGTTTCTTCATACAAATGTGGCATCCGCAGCTGCCAGAAGGGCTACACCTTTGATTACTATGTGCCGCAGAAGCAGCTATGTCTCTGGGATGAAGAGACCTAGCAGAGCCAGGCCAGACCTTTTCAAGGGGCAGCTCATCTGCCTCCTGCCACCATTTATGATGCTAAGGGCCTCCTGGAGCTGGCTGCTCCAAAGAAGGAATACGGTTCTCAGCGGTGCCTTGGACCAGGGGAGCTGTGTGTGTGTGCCTTTCCTTCTGGCCCTCTGTGACTCCCTCCCCACCTGATGCTGCCTCATACTGTGATAAGCGGACTCAGCTCACTGCATGCTGATGCTCTTCTGCCAACTGCCAGGAGATCCGGCTTTCTGGAAGAAGCAGGAGATGCAGGTTTCTGGGGTGAAGCACCAGGAGGGGTGTGTTTTGTCGTGCCTTGGAGTTAGCAAATGTGAAGGAGGGCAGCTCTGATCAGTTATTGGCCTCGAGCATCCTGATGAGTGGTCAGGGCAGGGAGAGAAATGGTCTTGATGACTGGGTTGTCAAACATGTCTGCCACCGGAGAAGCCCTTTCACTGTCTTCACCTCCTGGTGACACAACAGCATTTCCCAATGGGAAAACAGCTGATTTATGGGACCAGATACCCTGAACAAGGAAGGTACGAAGACTACCCAAAGCCAAGAGCCTGCCTGTAGCTTTTTCTAGTGTCCGACTGGCTGTTACAGCCTTCCTGTGGCTAGAGGATATAATGGGGGGATATATCACAGCAATTACTTTTGCCCCTAAAAGGCTGGTAATTAGGGCTCTAATTAATCCCTATTTAGACTAGTGAAGGCCCAACTTTTTGTGTTGGTCCTGCGAGTCTCTCACTAAGAAAGAAACATCTAGAGACTTGTGACTACCATCATAACATTGTGGTTGCAAGCAGGGAGGATGATGCCAGGTGGGTTCTCACTGATGTTTTGAAGATGACAACATTCTACATCTACATGCAGTTTCATGTCCTACTCTGCCAGCTATTCACAAGAAGCTCTTAAATAATTACTGCTTTGCTGTGCCTTTGTTTCCCTTTATATATAAAACAGGGACAACACTGAAGCTGACCTTGGCCCCATTATATACCAGGAGGGCATCAAAATAAAAGCACTGCAGGAGTGCTGCCTGGTTCCTCTGTCCTCTTCCCCTCAAGTTAGAACAATCAGGGAGAGGAGAGAGGCTGTTGGGGTCATTGTGAAAGCCTGTGCCTCCTGGTGAAAAGCCTTCACAATGTGCCTTTTTGCCTAAAAACCAGGAATTTTTGACAAAGGAAAAAAACCAAAACAATTTGGTCACTATTTTTGTATTGATCACTTAAGGGGGGAGACGGGAAAGGTATTTTAATATTGCAACATGAAGTAAAAAACACTTGAAATGATTTTTTTAAAACAAATTATTTATCATTTGTAAGGTCAAATAAACTGATTTTTTTAAAGCATCCCTGGCCTAAAAGATTCTCTGTGCATCATAATTTGTGTGTGATCCAGCTGTTGGGTTCTTGATTAAGAGTTGTTCCCTTATGGGTAAGTCTCAAGCCTGCACCTAGGACATTGAAGACCCATGGATAGGGGTGGACCATCCTGCTGTTCAAGATGAGCACAGCACTTACCAGTGTGGTCCTGCATGTCAAGCATATTGTCCACCCAGCCCCTTTGTAGCAAGATAGCTTTGATTCATCTCAAGCAACTGGAAGCTTTGAGCCTGAGCTCTGGTGAAGTAAAATACCAGCAGTAGAGGCAGGTCCTGGGGTTAGGCAGGCTGGTGCCTGCTCTTCTCTCTGAGTGATTGTGGGGTCCCAAGAGGGGACATTGTGCAGATGTGCAGCTGCACCATGTGGCTGGAGGAGTGTCTGGGTCCAACAGCGGCAATAAAGTATTCTTTGTCTGTTCTCTGCTTCTACAGCTGAGGGGCAATGAGGGTGGCAGAGTTTTGGGCCAGCTCAGAGCTCTTAGCTCAGCGGCTGCTGGAGGGAGAACTGTGGAGTGCTGATTCCCCCTAGTGTGGTGAATGTAGAGACAGGACAAGGACTTCTCAGCTCTTCCCCACTTGAGCCACAGTGGAAACTTGCCCCCTTACTGGGATTTCTGGGGAAGCTGAAATTGCTTCTTCTTGGCATACATGGTCAGCATGACAAGGATGTGCTCTCTGCTGCCTCAGCTCCTGCTGCAGCTGGACACTGTGGGACTTTGTCCCTGCTTGCTGGAGTTAAATCCAGCTGTGGGGCAAGGTGGGCTGTGAGCAGAGTGGGAGAGGACTCTAAGGTGGCTTCATGCCTTCCTGCTGGGAGTCCATTTCCACTGTTACCTCCTGTATAGGGTTGCTGGGAGGGGACATGAGCTTGTTTTGGGAGCACTGAACGCGCTTATTTTGTAGCGGTGAGGCTCTGGGGTGCCTGGATCGTAGAGACATCTCAGCCTTTGCCTGGCTCTTTTGGCAGCACTGAGCTGAGGTATTCCCAGGAAAGCAGCACGGTGCACAGCACTACCAAACCATCGCCTCGGCTCTGTGGGGTGACCGAGGAGCCTTTTATGAGCTGGCCTCATGTTCAGCAGTGCAGGTCGGAGGGTGTTTTGAGCTTCTGTGTGCAGCAGGGCCAGTGCTGTGTGGTGGGAGCTCTGGGAGAAGCAGATAAGTGAAGGACTCGAACTCTATACGGGCAGCATACGCTGAGCTGAACGCGATAGTTTCTGCATCAGTGCGCGCTCCGGCGGAGCTGGGCTTTGAGGGGAGGCGAGCAACCGGGGCAGTCCCTCGGGCGTGCTGCGATCCGCCGCGCTCTCCCA
>NW_010512327.1:0-6862 GCF_000687285.1 Phaethon lepturus
ACTCTCGGATGGATCCCATCAGGCCCCATAGTATTATGAATTATTAATCACATTAAGTGATATGTACAACTGTGGGAGCACTGATATTGAATTTATTTAGCACAGATTAAGATAGACCTGGCAGTCTGAATGCTTACATGCCATTAGAACTTTGAGCTTAAGTACTCAGGGGCATTTTAACCCCCAAAAGGTCTTGGTTTATTGTTTTCAGTAGCTTTTATTGTCAAAGCTGGACTAGTGTTGATGCTTCATTAGTAATTTCAGGTGTTCAAATCCCAAGTTAAAAAAAAAAAGATTGCGGAGTAAGAGTCTTAGAATTAATCCCAAAACTCTGAATCTGAAATTTAATGAAGTTACATTAAGACTGTTACATGTATGCCTTCATGGGAGGTTTTTAAATGTAGAAAGTATAAAGTCTATTTTTAACCTTAAATAATAACCCAAGCTGTCTCCAATCATCCGTGGAGACAGGAATGTCTAATACAAATAGAAATTTAATGTAACTTCTTTCTGTGTTTTTGTACAGGAGGGTGCAAAAAGTATTTAAAAAGTTTTTTTATATAAACAGTTTTCGTTGTATATTACAATGGTTAAGATTTTTCTGCACTATACAGATTTAAGAGTTGATATAATTTCTGTTGCATATAATTAAAAAATTTGTTTATTTAAAAAAAAACCTTCTTGATACTGTAGCAAATCTAATCAAACACTGCGATAAATCACTAAATAGCTTTTTCCAATATGATCTACTAATCAGTTAACATTTAAATTGTATCATGCCATTATGAGACCCTAACATTACTTCGGCACCCATTTGTCATTTAAATTAGATAAGACCTTTATGTTTAACCGGTATTACACTGATATTACTTATAGCTGTAAACTTAAAATCTGTTGATTTCAGTAGAACTGTTGTGGTTTATAGGAGTGATTTATGACTGGGGACAGTGTGACTGTTTTTCAAGAAACATTTTTAGAAATTATCCGTTCTTTAATTTATTTTCTAGCTGTTGCAGCAACCTGGACTATGAATAATTTACTTTTAACCACTTAATTTAAGTAATTTAGTCTTACCTAGTAGTTCAGACCATTCTATGCCAACAGAGAGTGAAAAGGGCATTGCCACAGATGATGGAATACGTAGGTGCCTGGAGCTCTATGTAGGATAAATAGCTTGCTTACAAAAGACATCTTATCTGTAGATAGCTAAAGCTGGGTAGAATTAATCCTGACCTTTGCTGTGCCTTTGATCTAGAAATCATTCACCTGCTGCTAAGAAAATCTGTAAAAAGTGTAAACTGACAATAATTTTAAAGAATTTGTTTTTGGTATAAATTTTGGAAATTATCTAATTATTATAGGATTTTCAGCTACTTTTTGATAATTTACCAACTTTCTAAACTAAACTTAAAGCAGTAACTAGCTCTTTTAGAGTCTTCATCCTCATCTAAATGAATAGTTTGTCAGATCTTTACTATATCCCAGTAGTTTCCCCTTCAATAGCACTGCATTAACATCCTGAATCATCTTCAGGCTGCTTCTGTAGAGTTTCATACCTCTGTTCTGGCTTCCGCAAACAGTTCATCGAATTTGAGTATTCTCAAAATTCTAACAAAACATTAATAAGCATTAATAAGAACAGAACAGCAAATGGGTTTTGAGAGGTAGAGAATTGGAGAATTTAGAGAATTGGAGAATTTTACTTTTCCAGTTTTCAAGGTGTTTTACATAAGCAATTCAAATGTCATTTGAATCTATAGGTCTTAATCCAGTTGTATTCAACCCAGTTGAGTACAACCCAGTTATACTTAACGCAGTTGTATTAATTACTGTCAACACAGTCCTGAAAATATCGATTTGAATAAAAGATTTTTTTTTTTCGAAGAAAGAGGAAGATAGAATAAAAATCTCCTACTCAATACCAGAAAACCAACAATCACCCCTGCACACAAAAGCAGAGAAGTTTTCCTTGTATGTTGCTACTTCATGAGGGCTTTCTGCTTTCTGATACCGGTATGTATGGACCCTAAGTCCTGCATGTGTCTTAAAACTATATTTAAACCATATAAACAATTTAGATTTTGCAAAGATGGCTAGGATTTTCCAAAGTAATTACTTTTAAGTAAAAAATCTAGGTCTATTTGGTTAAATACAGACTCTGTATGCTTCTCTGGAATATTCAGAATCTCTCATTCTTGACCTCCCAATCTTTTCCTCCCATGCAGCCAACCCCACCCTCCACTCTTATAGTCTGTCACCAGAATTTTCTTCCTACATAGCTGTATTTAATTTAATAGGCCAGAATTCTTTTAATGAGTCCTTTATGAGGCTTTTCAGTTCTTTCTTTGTGCTCAGAACCTCCAACATAGTACATTCTTTTCTTTTTTTTTTTTTTCCTAGGAATTCAGTTTATGCCATATTATACTTCTGGGCATCATCTGACTCTGTCTAAGCTGTATCGCCTGCACTGCAGACAGCTTGAGGCTAAATCCATTGCTCAGCCCTCCTTCTGACGTGCCAGTATGTAACCGGCCTGAACAGAGGACAATGTTAGCGGAGAGTAGCTGTGAGGAAAAAAATATCTACAGGCTTCCTGCACATTGTGGCACACTAAAACACTTACATACAATATGAATGTACCTCAGTAGCCTATAGAACCAGTATTTTTTTACGTTCCTTTGTTCCTGCTCAGTGTCACCTACACCAAGAAAATAGGGTTGTTTGGAAAGTCTTACTTAAAAGCCCTGTGGGCATGCTGCAAGGTTAGATGGGATCTGTCATGGAATACTTTTTCTTTGAATATTTTGATAACCTTTTCTAACAGACAGTCAAAATAAACGTTAGTAAAGGCAACACATGAATTAAAATAGGAAACAAGTCCAAAAACAGAGAATAAATGTTATTATACTCTATAATCTGCTTCTCTCTTCCTTCATCTTTTTACCCTCTAATTCCGTACAACACAATACATACATATTCAGATAGCTTACTTGATTTGAGAGTTAAGTTCCATCTATAAACTAAAACCAAAAGCCACTGTATCACACACCATCATTTCAGACCCTTTTTATTTTATCAGAGAACTTAAGTAACAAAAAAAAAAGCTGGCCACCTTTTCCCCTGACCTGTGCAACCCCAAAACATTTTGTTTGCCCTTCTCATATTCCTATTGAACAAAGTACATGTTGGGTGATTAACATAACCCTATTGCAGCCACCTGTTGTGATATACATGTGTTACCCAGCAATTCTCTTCATCAAAGGATAATACCTTCCAAGGGTCCAGCCAGGCCACGATGCGAATGGAGGGGTTTGAAATTATTCTCTTAGATCAAGAGATTTAACAGAATTTGACAATGTGTCATTTGTCAGTCAAAGACCTTGTGTCAGCTTCTAACTCATTACTACATCAGTTTAGTGCTCAATGGCACTAAAAACAATAGACTAAACATGCTGTATTTCCTTTATGCCATACCTGACAGCTGGGAAAATGCTTAAGAAAGAATGACCAGACGTAAAGGAAAAGGAACATGGTTTATTTTTGACTCTAAGAAAACCATCCAAGGTGTATCGTGTAGAATGTTATGTGCACGTTAACATTTTATTCAGATTTAAGAGTTAAGGATGTTAATAGTCTATCTAAATATGTAATTACTGTTTCATAACATACTCCGGAAAAGATTGCCAGGACAGCCATTACAGTAAATGGCGTCAATCTAAATTCATGGCTTGTTTTTTCAGAAGAACTTTCAAAAGTGCTACATATGCATATGGAGCAGACTTTTACTTGAGATAATATTTAATGAAGGGAAAACAATATCTAAGGATGTGATAAAATGTTTTTTTCAAGGATGGGGTATTCCAGTTTTATTCTTGATTACACAGTAGCACCTTCCATGACTTGCTTGCTGCCCTGGCAGAGACAAAACAGAAGAAGAAAATGGAGCTTTTCAGTTAAGCATATAAACTTTATAATCCACAAGCATACAAATCCACATAACTTCTCAAGTTCAATTTAAGTACTTGGTTTACTAATCCCTCCTTTACCACTTGAAATTAAAAGTTATAAAAACATGAATGGAGTTTTACATAGAAAGTAGATTTGTCAAGATATGATAAAGACAGTATCTGAAATGCCACATGAATTTTTTACATGAATTGTGCAGGTGGCTGTAGAAGATATAGGTAAAACTGGTAATTGCTAGTAGTGATATTTTGCTGTATTATAATTGTATTCCACATAAATAACCATTTGGTGAAATCACCAAAGAAGTAAAATACCTGAAAATTTTTCAAAATGTGGCAGGAAAAACTATCCATTTAGGAGAAATTTCTCCATCGGAGAGAAAAAAAAGGTCTCTATTAAAGAGATATTTGCTCTTCTATACTTTCAAAAAATCCTTTTAAACATTTTGTATCTTGTTTTCGTGTTTATTGTCTCACAGTGAAATTGATTCTTGGCCACCAAGCAGAATAAGGTACATAAGGTACATAAAAAAGTAATTTATCCTGTGTAGGCTATGGATTACTCTTACCAATTTAGCACTCTGAAAGGTAATAAAATAATAAACTACAGTCTCTCATATCAACTCACAGTTGGCACAGTGACAATAATCAAAGGAAGACTAGATTTGTGTAAATATTTCAATAGAAAAACTTTATCTGGGTTACAGTGTCATATTTTTGTTCACTTAACTCTGTATAGAAACTGTGGTTATTACCTTGATGCAATTTTATTGATCTGCTGAAGTTTCTTTCCTAGTCAGTTATGAGACATTATCATTTTTTCAAAAGGAATTAAGGGAATGACAGTGCTGGATTACTGAAACTCATGTCAGTTTATTTGTATCCTTATGGCAACCGAGGCAGTTTGCTGTTCAGTTCAAACTGCTTTCATGCAGAATATGGTATTTCAGTCTATAAAGGTTCCAAATGAAAACCTTAGAGGTTTTTGTTTGGACAGTCAGGGCTAAATCTGTATGGAACTGTTCTATCTTCACAATACTTTTTATAAAGAGGGTTTTTTGTTGTTAAAAGAAAAAAAAGGAAAAAAAAACCACAAACAAAGAATAAAATTTTGTTCAAAGAAATGTTCTTACTTAACATCATACCAAAATATTTTCTACTTTGTTTCAAAGGTAGAAGACTAATGTCGAGGGTTATTTCACAAAATCATAGAATAGTTTAGGTTGGAAGGGACCTTTAAAGGTCATCTAGTCCAATCCCTCTTATTTTTACACCAAAAATAATTAGCTTTTAGCTATAAGTGAAGTTTATTTGGGGAATAAAGATAAAATACATGAATGTATACTTAAATTTCTAAATCCATTTTCTGCTTGGGTTACATAATTCTATTCCTGCCTTTCAGCTAATAAATAGGATAAATTTGAACAATTCTTCCTAGTACATTTATCTAATATTCTTACCACAGAAGTTTAGAGAAATCAATGTTGTCCTAGAGACCTTTTTTTTTTTTAATAATGAAGAATGAAAACATTTTATTTTTTAAAATGGAAATTTGGAGGATATTTATACAAAAGTAAAAAAAAAAAAATTGTTTCCAATTATTTTCCAAGTAGTTAAGAGTAAGAGAAATAAAAACAAGTAGAAAGTAAAGGAGTTCAAAGATTATGTTGTTTAGTTGTTCATTTTCCCAACTAAAAAGAGTGTGTGAATACAAAATAAAAAAGGATTGAAGGTGACATTAATGAACCTCACTCCTTGTTTACAAAGTGTAATCTAAAGTAAAATTTAAATAGAAATCTTATTTTATATGAAAGAATTCAAACAAAAGTAAACCTGTTAGATTGCCTTTTTTTTTTAATTTAGTTAACTCACATTTCCAGAAAAAGTAATCTGTAAAGGAAAAATTCAAATAGTTTCTCTGAACTTTCCAGTGGACTGTATATACTGAATACTGTATACTGAATATATGAATACTGTAACTACAAATTACTAATTGTTTACATTATCACCTTTCAACAATTTGCAATACTAACTCTCCAGATATTCATTCTCTCATTTACTCTGTCACTTAATATCTCATTAAAAAAAACCCACAAAAAAACCCACACAAAAAAGCAAAATTCCTCTGTCTTTGCAAATTCTCCCCATTAATTTGTGTTGAGAATTCATCTCAAATCAGGTTTACCAGAAAAAATTGACTGATTGATGTAAGATGAAATGTATGAAAATGTTTTATGTTACCAAGAGTTATATGAAATCTATTCAATTAAAGCTTTGCTTTCCTATATTATAGTGAAAATAATGCCTTTGACTTTGAAACATATCTTTCAATTATGTGTTTGTAAAATAATTTTATCATGTACTGCTGTTGCAAAGCATTTGCTTTGAAAGCTGGTTACACTACAGAAATAGATATCCAGAGAAGACTGGGGAGGGGGAGAAGCACTTCAATTCACATCCTTTTTGGTATTAGTGTGTTCAGTGACTTAATGAAAAAGCTTATACTAATGGTACACTAAAAATTAGTATATCTGCAATAAAAGAACTGGTTTTCCATTTTAACCTCTTGGGAGCTGTTCTGTAAATGTATTTCTATCTTAGGTACTGGTAAATTCAAGGAGGTACACTATAGGACTCATGCTCCAGTAAACTGATGAAAGATGTTAAATGCAAGAAGAACAGTTAAAGTATAAATGAAAGTCCCTCAGTATTCCCTCGTAACCTGCTCTGGAGTTTGCAACTCAGCTGTGAAATGGGCACTAGATTAAAGGAACTACTACACAAGTGTCGTGCTTCAGCCCCAGCCGGCAACCAAGCCCCAGGCAGTGGCTTGCTCACTCCCCCACGGTGGGACGGGGGAGAGAATCGGACGAGTAAAAGTGAGGAAACTCATGGGT
>NW_010512327.1:7450-11165 GCF_000687285.1 Phaethon lepturus
CAGCCGGAGAAGCCGGACAGCCCTTGACTGCCCAGCAACAACTAAAAACGTCAGCACGTTATCAACATTTTCTCATCCCAAATCCAGAACACAGCCTCACGCTGGCTTCTGTGAAGAAAATGAACTCTACCCTGGCTGAAACCAGGACAACAAGCATGCAGAAAATATATTTTCTTGAATATGTTGGAACTACCTTAACAAACTTTGACTTTTAGTCTTATCAGGGAGCACAGGTGATCTGTTTTGACAAGAAAAGAAAGAGAAAACAGTTGATATCATATATGTGTAGGAAATGCATACTGTTCAATCCTCAGATTAACTACTTGGCAAATCCTGAGTTAACAGGTTTATATATGTATATGTATACTTATTTATATATAAACAGAAATATCTTTAATATACATTATGAATAATCTCAGTCAGAGCTATAGCTACTGTAAACTGCCCAATTTCTGCTACAGAAAATAGAAATTTGGCACAATTTATACTACGTTGCAAGTCTTTGCAAGTGAATGAAATTAAAAACAGAAGTCTTAACATGAGATTTACAATCTTTGGAAGTCTTGATAAATACAGTGATATGTATGCATTAATTATTGAAAACACAAGTATGTGACTGCCAACATGTGGAGGCCTAATTCTCTTCATATTCCTTGGTGAATAATGGAGAAATTCAGCTGATGTCAACAGAGTTTCACACTTGTATCAAAAGGATTTGAACTGAGAAAAACCATTTTATGTGAGTTATTAAGACCTTTATTACCGTCTGTGCTCCTGTGGCTGTGGAAAGAAACTTGGCGTGTACAAATTACAGGCAAGCAAGAATTGCAGAATACTTCACATAAACACTTACGTTGTCACACATGAAAAAGAATACATCCATATACATACAAGAAACCCTCAGGCAAAGCAACCTGATGAAAACTGTTCTCATTTCCCATCAAGGTGGGAACCTAGAAAACATGTATTTCCAGGGCAGAAGATATTGTGACTATATCACAAGAATAAGTACTAGTTGTTAGAATAGTGTATGCTGGAAATAGCTGTTTCCGTCCCCATTCTGGACATACTAATAAATGTCTAATATCATGTGAATAGCAGACCATATCATTGTGCTCTTGAATATAGCTCTAGATGCAGTGAACTTGGATTGTACCAGGCATGTTTTGATATACGAAGTAAATTTAGATTTACAAAGAACAATATCTGTCAGTATAATGTCCCTCAGTTGCACCATATCCCTCAGTTTCAATATAAAATTAAAATTCTGTAATTTTAATTCCTGAAAATTCTTACTTCCAAATTAATATCTACTTGCTTTAGTAACTTCAGCTATCAGATCTGGTAAAGAAATACTTTAGCTGCTTTTAAATTTCAATTGTACTCTTGCAGAAATTTGTTTTCCATTTTATTTCTTTTAGATAATAGATAAAATAACATACATATCAAAAACTACATTTTTAATGAATTGTTTAAAACAAGAAATGTATTGCCATTTCATGCCACGTAAAAGCCACTAAGAGTCTTCAGATGTTGATATCTAACATAAAGAAGAAAAGTTAACCTATTGTATTCTTCCTGTTCACTGCCCTGAGTTTACATACTTAAGAGTGCATAACATGTGCTCAAACTAAGGAGCTGCTTGTCTAGAATAGCAGAGTTAGGCAGGTAATTAACTGTAGCTTGCAAAAATTACCCATACTCTTAAAAGGAATGGAGAGTACCAGACAATCCATATAAAACCCATTGTTGAAAGCATGTCAGATGTCATCTTGTGTGGCTAACCCTGAGGGGAATCTCATTTTCCTGGATATACTTTACAAAACTGACAGATCTGGGGGAGGTTCTACTGATTTCAGTGAGGCTTGACCTGCGGTCCCAGTTTGTGAATGTGGCTGGGGCTCATACTGACCATGATGGTGTTCAATGATGTTGGTGCAGAGCTTTACAGCACATGGAAACATTCCAGGTGCTGTTTATTAAACTGTTGTGTCACACAGTAATTGGTAAAATCAGTTGTTTGCAAACTCTATGAATACTCATATGTTACTCTGAGAATTTAAAAAAAATAAACATGAGTCCCCAAACCCTCTTGACTTAAAGATTTCATCCAGATAATCAATTTATTTCAGAAGATAATATTTAGGGAAGGTGTAAGGGAATAGCTAATACTTTATTATTATTTAAAGAGGGAAATGTGGTCTTTCTGTGAACAAAGAGACGTCTTTACTACCAACACGCTTTCTTTTGTTGCTTCATATATAATTCAATATATAACTTATAGTTCTGAAATAAAGCATACTCTAGTTTAATTTTTCTTGCTTTTTCTTAGATGATTACTTATATTTCAAAATTTGTCATCAGTAAGGTTACAGACTTCTAAAAAGATAGGAATTAATTCTGTTTTTCCCAAAAGGTAGAATCTCAAAGTTCTGAAAACTAAAACCAATTAATGCAGATTCCTTAATCTTTTTTCAGTTTTACATATTACATACATAATTGTTTTATTGAATTTTGAAATGCTTGACTTTTTTACCTACATGATTACATTCTTTGAAGAAGATAGTTATGTTCTTATGTTAAATGGAATCATAGTATAAGTCAAGCTGAGGGGGCAAAATTTAATTTCTTTATATAGTTGTTATTTTTCTCAATGTTAACTGCAAATGCTTTCAGGAGCAATGTGACAATTAAATAGTTCAGTAACAGTACAATTTCAAGTATATTCATTACTGCTAACACAACATTTTTATGGTGGAAAATAAAACCCAGCATATTTCTTCTTCTAAAAATCTGAGTGGAAATGGCATATAATAATGACATATGCATAAAATTGCCAAAGGAAAGAACCACAAAGACCCTTGTAGTAATGCAATGACAGCAGAGAAACCTAAAAATATGCAACCACAAAAACACAACAAGGTTTTTGAAATAACCCATAGCATCAGCTTTCACTATATTTTCTTAAAAAAGGGCATTGAGCTGCTTTTCTCGGCATAAAGATGAAAGAGATATTTTGCAGCAGGAACCATTGTTCTTAAAAAAAAAACAATGACTAAATGATGTGATATGATCCCAGAGTAATTCTCTGTGAAATACACTAGTGTTTGACCTCTTTCTTGGAAGTACATGAGCTCTCCTGAGTGCACCCCTCAGAATACGGCCCAAGACAGGTGAGTGGAGAAGCACGCAGGGAGCCAAAAGGATGTTGTTGTTTGGGAACCCTGCAGAAAGGAGGAAGGTTTGCTTGCAACAAAGAACAGACCTAAAAGTCAAACTTCATAGTAATGGAAAGGAGATTTCTCTGGACACCTGTGGTAAAAACATGATGGACTGAAAAGTAAAGCAGCAGGACTGGGGGTATGACAAAGTCCAACCTGCAAGTACACCATTGGCAAAGATCAGACTCTTGTTCGAACTCGTTATCTACTTTGTCTCACTCAATACACTGGCTCTACTCATTTCTGGTTTCATTACGCTGCATCTAAAGACTTTGACTTTGGAGACCAAAACTCTGATAGACTCATTTTAAGGAAATGGTGTGAGACTTTAATCGCAAAGTTCTTGGCCTATGTAGAAGGCCTGCATAGGGATGTCTCATTTTATACTGGAACAAAATTCAGCTCATATTGGTTATTATCAGAGCTTCATAGAATCAGACCTAACCTCATAACACCAGGAGGAGCAATCACAGAATCACAGAATCACTAGGTTG
>NW_010512328.1:0-8355 GCF_000687285.1 Phaethon lepturus
GTCCAGCAAGGCACCTCCCCTGGTGGGCTCTTCTGTAACTCTCAGTGTAAGTTTTTTAAGAATGTGAATTGATTGTTTCCCAAAACAGGTAATAGCAATATTTTTAGAACTTAAAGAATTTTTCTGATGATAGTTTTTCTAAATCTGCATTCGGTTCCTAATAGTTGCTGTAAATGATTCTGCTACCATTGAATTGGCAAGAGTAGTTCTTGCATAAAGCCTCACAGAAGTGTTCAAACTTGCCTCCTTCCCTAAAGAAAGAGTGCAAACAAAGATTGTTATTCATGTCACTCTTAATGGTTTGTTTCCCATTTCTTTTGGTGTATATACCACAATTTATTAGAGATAAGCACTGCAGATTACCTATTCTCTCAGTGATATAGATAGCTTGCTCCTTATTTCTGATATTATAGTATTTTGAGCAATTTCAGAAAATTAATTGCACAGAAAAAAAAACATTTATTTGTCTCTTAATCCACTTTAGAAATGGGACAGAAAACTGACTTCTCAATTTTTGCCTAGAAACATGTCAATGAATGAGCATTAGACTCTGGCTGAGATTTCTGAATTCTCTTTTAGAAACAGAACTCTGTTTCTGCTTCATCAGAAAACGATGTGAAAGGAGCAAGTTCATGACTGATCTTTCTGAAGATAGGCTCTGAACTCTAGAACGTGTAGTTGGGGTTTTGGTGCAAGTCCTTTGCTTATGCTTTCATACAAGAAGACAACTGTGGAAAATATACTGCGTTTCAGGTGAGGATTTTGGGTAGCACTGAACGCAGTGCTGCTTTGTTTCCTCGGTGAAGGAAAGACAGGTTTATTTGTGTGGCTAGTACAAGTCTGTTGATGGGACAGTATTTTGTTCATATCCAAGATACTCGGAACAGGTATCTTAAGGGTATTAACTATCAGAAGCTGTAAAAAATGCACACTTGCAGTTAGCAGCATATAGAGTAGATATCTATTCTAAGATTTTCTTTCTTTTATGATTTGTGCTGAGGTTCTCCTTTTTGATTTCTCTTTTTTTGATTGTGGTTAAAATAGAATGTACATCTCAGTCTTTGACAGTTTTTTTGATAAGGCAATGGCTCTGGACCAGCTAAGGAGTTGCTCAGGAGTGTCTCTGGCCCAGCAATCTGATTTATCTAGCTGTAATTAAGAAGGGAGGTAAAACACCTTTCTTATTGTGGAGCTGGAATTTCAGACTTCTGGAAAAAGACCATCCTCACCTTGTGATGGCTGTGCCATTCTGCATACTGAAATAGTAGTTACAAGATGCCTGGTATAGGAGGAAAGACTGCTTCATTTGCTTACCTTGTATCCTCTGTTAACATCTAGTTGACTCATGTGACTGGCCCCAAAATGTTGGAGTATCTGTGGGTTTTGGTTTTTTGTTTGGTCGTCCCTGCCCCCACCCCCCCCTTTTCCTTAAAGTTTTAGGAACCATTTTGTTAGGGGACTGACTTTTCAGTTTTTCAGGAGGATTAATCTTACCTGGGAACATCAAAGAGGCTCATTAATTTGCTCAAACGTGTAAAATCAGTTCCTGGCTTTAATTTGTTCTTGAAGTCTTTATTATGCCCCTGTGATAAGAGTGTTTGATGGCTAATGGTTAATTGTTGCTGGGTGTTTGACCTGTGTCAGTTCAGAGAGCAATGGCGATGAAGTCTCCTAGCCTGTTTTTGATACTCGAAGAAGATCAGTAAAGATCTTGGCATGGCATAGGTCCATTAAGAGTTCTGCTGACAGCAGCAGCTGCAGGTAGAAACGGGACTTTCTTTTTGCTTACGTTACTTTGAACATGTTTAGGGCAAATATGCCTTGATCTCTGGCAAGCCAACAGCTTTTTTTTCTTTGTGTTTTTTTTTTTTTTTTTTTTCCCCTGGACAGGAGCCAAAGTCAAATAGTTGTGATTCACGATGGGGTATTTATTTATTTATTACTTGTAGAAATTAAGTTTATTAATGATATTCAGATTTTTCTCTGGCTCACATTAGCATGCTACGTAAGTGATGTGATTGTAAGTGTCAGTTGTATGAAGCAAGCTCGATTTGCAGGGCTGCTGCTCATGTTCAGGTTTATTTTTTTGTTCCGTAGCTCCATGTCTGTAGCTTACAAAGGTAAATATTCAGTGATTTCTGTTGCTTCTATGAGTGTCTGAATTTGTCTCCAAGTGGGCAACAGTTCGTTTCTGAAAACTGCCACCACATTTGTGTTAATTGACAGTTGTCTTTACAGTCTTGACAGAAAGAACAAAGACTGAATGGCTGCAAGAGCTTGTTTGCTCTTTCAGCCTCAGAGGTGTTTCTTTCAGAGAGATTTAAAGGTTGGTGTAGTGCCTGCTGTGCTATTCTCTGTCCTTCTGCCAATGACAAATATAATAGCAAAGCAGAAAAAAATGTGTGACGGGGTTTGGTGTCTTTTACCGGGGCAATTTGGTTAGATTTCAACATTCCAGCTTGGCAATAATGCTCATCTCTCAAAGACCTAGATTTTACAGCAAAGTGTGCTATTGGATATAGATTCTATATGGTACTTTTTATTAGCTTTTATTCAGAATCAAGTTATGTGTAAAGCTGCATGTGGTCATATTTTTCTCGTCTCCTTTGTATAATAATAAAAAGAAAAACAGAGCTGAAATACTAAATTTATTAGTTTCCTTTAAGGAAAATATCCTTTTTGCACTTAAAACTAACGATCAATTACAAATGTAGAACTTAGAACAAGCGAAGGCCCCCAACCCCTTTTGTTTTGATTGAGCCTTGTTTTAATGCTTTCATTTATCTTGAAACAGGCATTTTCAGTTTTTCATCGTGCACAAGATTCTAAATAAATGCACACTTACATTATTCTAATATTCTTTGAGTGAAATATTGGTGATGACAAATTCAGATAATAAAAGCCTGAGACACAGCTGGGTGGTACATTCTAAGGTAATTTACTGATTACTGTGCCCCCTTTGCTACTTTGTCACAATGGGGTTATTATTTTACCCTCTCACTTGGACAAAGAAAATTGGCACCCTTATGAGGCGGAAATACAAAAACACCCCTGACACCCCCCTTTCACATGTGAACACAAAAAAGTTAGCAGAAATCCTTCTTCCCATTTTAATTCTTGGTTTGAAGCCAGTGTTCAGTGCTGTCTGATGGGGAGTCTTAATTTTTTTTCAGGTCTGCGGGATGGCCCAGGACACTACAGTGCCCAAACTGAACTTTGAATATTGGTTGGATAAAGCTATTAAATGGGGTCAAGCCACCACACTGGAATCCCAGAAGGATGTGTGCCTTCAATTGCCTCAACTCCAGGAGTTTCTACATCAGCTTTATGAAACTTTAAAACATATGGTAAGTTTTTCCTTTCCTCTTAAAAGGAAGAGTGACCTGTTTTGAAGATGCCCTCGGAAACACTCTGCACCCATGTTTCAACAAAAGCAGAAGCTAACAGTAGCAAGGAGGTTTGTGCTGTTGACCTAACGTATTGCTGGATCAGAGAGGCAAATTGGGGAAACAGTCACAGGTAATGCAAACAGGAGTGTGCTTCCTGTTTCCCTGATTTATTGTGAAAGGAGGTTTTTCTTCTTGATTGGTTGTTGTCACGTGAGATTTCCCAGCCAATGCTCTAGCCCCTTTAAAAAACTCTTTAAAATAAACAAGAATTTGATTCTGGTTGTCAGGTCATAAATTGGGTTATTTAAAGACCTTAACATGCAAAACTGTAACTGATCCTTTAAATCTTGGAGAGTCTGTTGACACATTAACCCCAGCGTTGTGGCACATGTCGTGCATTCTAGCAGCATGGTCAGACCATTGGCACATGCTGCTGGCTGTTCTCTTCAGTAATTTAATTATTGTCTTCGCTCGCTAGAGTGCTTTTTTTAGAAGTAATTTTAGTTGTTTATATGTTAAATTGTGTATATGTTTTTCTGAGCACGGCTGTTTTTGGTATATGTATTCAGTATAGTTAGCTGTAGAAATACTGCATTATGGCATGAGGCTGATTTACGACAGTACTTCTTTCTAAATATTCTTTTTATCTGAAGACTGCAGAGTTGTTATTTTTTTCTGAACTGAATTTAACTTTTAGATAAAAAGATTTCTGGGGAGTGGTGTTTCTTCCCATATTTATATATGTCTTTTTCTTCGAGGGGAAGGGGATGATAATCTATTTTTAATGTTGCTATTTCAAGTAATCTGAGGCTTAGCCTGAAATGGACCTTGTGAATATGGCCCCAGAAAGTCTAGGGCTAGCCCCAAACGTGAGACAAATGTAAGGAATTTATTGCAGCAGCAGGAGATGGTTATCGTTCCTGCTACTTGCATGTTATCTCAGCACAGCACCATTTTTAAAAGCCTTCATTTATGAGATAGTAAAGCTACAAAAATGGAAAAATAAGATCGATTACACAGGACTGTATGTAAACTACATTGTCTACTACTTTTATAGTGAAGCTGCTTTCTATTTGGTTAAAAGCCAAATTGCAGTTTGTTGCTGGCTAGTCATTATGTAAGTTAATTTAAAGAAAGCAAGGGAAAGTAACAGAAAGATACTTAGTTTTATGCCATAGTAGGTATTCATTTATTTAGAAAGTCTGTAAGACAGTATATTAAAGCAATGAGGATCAACAAAAATATAGGTTGATTGTGCTTTTATTATTATGAAATCTTGGTTACCGATACTGTTTTCTGATTACTCGATATGTGTCAAATGAACAAATTTTCTACTATAATTAAGTATTAAGTGAGGAAATTAATTACTTAAGCTTTAACCTATTTGAATTATGACATTATAGCCAATTTCAGGAAGTTCTGCTTTTATTACATACCTGCAGGTGTTTTGCTTCCAGAGCATTTCACAGCAAAACCACTGGGATTTTAATTTACAACATTCTATATCATTAACAGTTCTCCTGACTTACTTTTGATGTGCAGTACATTTATTATCTTTTTGTTTGTTTTTATGTTTTAACAGGATTCAATTGTAGCAATCCAGCAGTTCCCTTTAATTGGCCAGCTTCTAGGAAGGCTTTGTTGGAATCCTTTTGTTATAGGATATGGTAAGAACATGTAATGATATTCCTGCAGCAGTTTCATAAACTTTATTTTAGATAAATTAGGAAGATACAACTTGTTGTATACTTTGATTTTTTTTACCATAAAAACACACCATTCTTTTTTACTTAAGTAAAATTTTGAGATGAAAATGTTAGCCAAGTTATTTAAAATATGTGATGTTAAGAAATCTTATATTTACTGTTGGAGCTAATTAATTTCATGGATTAGTTACAGAATCTTGACTTGGGAGCAGTAGGTTTCAAACCTAGTGAGAGTTTATGTGTGTCATGATTTACGGTTTTCTTATTTTCCTCTTGTATTAATTAAATTTTTGTTACCTTCTCAAAATGTACAAAATCTAGTGCTTCAGATTACTTTAAACAGAAGTTTCTTCCAGTTATACATCAGAATATTCCATTATAGATGCTAATATGGAAGAATTAATTTTTCTGTACTTGGTTTGGTTTTTCATTAGTGTAAAGCTAATGTATGTGTTTGTAATGAGTTTATTCTGAATGTGTGTTTTCACCATCTGGCAAGCTAGTGAAAATGCACACAGAAGCAGAAGCAGAACAGTGAAATGGTAACATAGGAAAAAAAAAGTATGAAAAACCAAAATCTTCGTACTGGTAGTGTATATATTTGTAGGTGAGAATAAAGATGAGAAAAGAAATTGGCGACAGGAAAACTGTTGGGAGGGAAGAGATACTACTTGTGCTGCCTCACCAGCAGTTCCAGTACATTTTTCAGGAACTGAGAAGTTGATACGTTGACAAATGACTCTGGATCTACTTTTAAGCAGAAACCAATTCTGAGCTTCTCTATGAGCCCCTTAAAATAATCTTTTGCCAGTCTTCCGCTACTGCTACAACTACAACAAAAAAGTTGCATTTTTGTCTCTTCTGCTTTTTGCTTCCTTTTGGCAAAATACAGGGAAGGACAATTTTTGTGCTCACCTGGAAGGGCTTATTAAGCACAGCATTAGGCTAAAGCGATCGTATGTCTTCTGATTTGGCTTTACCCTCTTCTAGTCAGCTCCAAGCACAGGCAGAATGAACTTGGCTGCAAAACACATGGTAGATGTGTGTTCTGTCAGCACTTCCTCTCTGAAAAGAAAATTTGGGAAGAAACCATAGATTTAAACATAGATCACTTTTGCAGCAGAGCAAATGTGTGCTTTTGTGGCACCTTTTGAGAAAAGACTTTTCAAACTTTATAGACTTATTTTCACAGTGGTTATCTTTTGAATCATAGTTCCGGTTTTTGAGAATGCTGGTAACTGTTCATGTTTACAGTTACACACCTGCTTTTCTTCTAAGCTTTTGTTTGAAATATACAAGTCTTCAGACCATGAGTTTTTCTGAGCTGACAATATATTGTGGTATAGAAACTAGCTTCTATATTTTTCATCAAAGTTGAAAGCCATCTGTTTCTGCTTTTGAATCCCTTTCACAACAATCCTAGCAATACATTCCTGGTTTCCTCTGCTTCTTCCTCTTCTTTGGTATCCCTCAGCATTTTCTAAAGCAAGAAAAGCCCTTTTTCTGCAAGGGCAGAAAAGACCTCTGAAGACTGCTAGAGAATGGAGTTTTACTATAGAGGTTTTTTTTGGTCTCAAAGTTGCAAGCAAGCCAATTCAGAGAACTTCACTTGCTCAAAATGGAATCCTTCACTTCAACGCTTGAAGATGAGTCAAGGAGGTTTTCTGACATCAGTAGACCTGAAGATGTCTGCTTATACATTCCCACCACTTCCTCTTTTTTGAGCCACCTGAGCGCTCTTTGGACTGCTGGCATTTTAGATTCAGCAGATTTTCATTTTGTTTGGCACTACTTCTGAAGATATTGTTTAAGATACTGCTGGCTATAGCAGATGCTGACTCTTAAATGGGTTTCATGTAATTTCTCATTTGGATAAATAGCTCATTCAGGCATATGTCTGAGAGGAGGCCACCCTCGCAGTACAAGGTACTAATTTTGCTCAATTCAGTCTTTCATACTAATAAATGGAGGAGGAAAAACATTATACTTCTGCATCACGTCCAAACCACAATACCTATCACCTTAGATGAATGTCTCTTGGTGCTGGAAGCTGACATGGCTGACCACTCTGTGCAGGAAGTGTGGTCTCCAAGGGAAAATAATCTCCTCATAAACACTCCTGAGCAGGAGGTGACCAAGTTAGCCTTATTTAGAACACTAATGTGAAAGAAGCACGACCAAAGAAAATCTCATGGCTGTGTTTGTGGTCCTAAACCACAAGGGATACATGAGGAATTCAGTCTTGGTAAGGAATTCCAGTGTTTTTTCTGTGGGCTGGGGGATTATCTTCTCAGTAGGACCCTCCTGGTTTGAGTTTTGAGCCTCAATGTCTTGAATCCCAAACTAATACTATAAATGCTGGGGAATTTCTTCGTGGCTCTGTATGTCAGTATATGTGTGTGAGCATGCATGCTTATGTATGCATTCATTGCCACAGAAAGCTCTCTTTTAGCTAATCAACATTTTCTGATATATTTCAATAAAATTTTACAACAAGCTCTAAAAAGAATATTTCTGGCTGTAAGATTAGGGTTTTCTTATTTGTTCCTTGCATCTGGCCCTGTTCATGACAGGGTATTTATAAACTGACTGTATCATAGGATGATTGAGACCACACTGTGTTATGAGAAAAACATTGCCTTTTTGTTTTATTTTGTTTTGTTTTTAATTTTTGATGTGAGACTGGCAGGGAAGAAATGCAATCTGATTAATCATAAAGGTTTGGGCTGTTTTTTGTTTGCTAGGTTTTTGTTGCTTTTTTATTTTTTACAAAAAACTTCCAAGCTGTCTTAAATTTCCAACAGAAAGTTTTCATTCCTTTAGTTGGAGTTACATTAATGTGCTTTAGAAGTCCATTAGACAGTTGGTGACCTTTTTGGGGACATAATTTGCACCTTTGAGTTACTAATTTTGTTCCTCTGGATGTATTAATTGGATATTTATTTGGGTCGTGAGCATTCTTTCATGCCATAATAAGATCAAATGCCTTCGTTCGTATCCCAATAATGGTTTTGAGTGCATACCATGATGGTATGTTTTCCATGGGGATCACATTTACTAGAAAAAGGGAGGAAAAAACCCACCAGTAAGTTTTCTGTGGCTCTCTGTGTTTGGTCTTTTGATGTGATTATCTTTTGCAGCTGCCATAATTATTTTAAGATCTGTCCTCTCTTACTCTTAATCTTCCCATCTTTCATCCCCAGTTCCAAAGCAGTTGTGAAAAGAAAACAGTGAACCTGTGAGTGGCCCTCAGAGCGTCG
>NW_010512328.1:8386-13978 GCF_000687285.1 Phaethon lepturus
TCAGGAAGAGGACTGTGTTATTCTTTTTCCTACTTTTCACAGATCTATGGGAGGCCACTTTGGTTTTGGTTGTAGCCAAAAAGTAATTTTGGCTGGGAAAATTGTAAAGCTGTACAAGTCCCTTATTTTTTGGGAACTGCTCGCATAGCTGTGACACAAATAAAAGTTGGTTTCACTTAAGTTGAGGTTTGAATGCATTTAGCTAAATCTGTGTAAACTCGTTATGCTGGCAAAGTGCGCCAGTATGTAATTTATCTAAGCTTTGTTTTCATCATTGGAGCTTTCATCATACTGATTTACATTTCTGACAGGCAGCAATATATGCAATTTACTTTATAGTATCCATCAGGTCATCATGTGTAGTAAAAAGTCTTCTCATCCAGAAGTCTGATTAAGCAGTTACATGCATTTTTTTCACCTCTTCCCTTTATTTTTTTAGGTCAAAAGAAAACCATAACTTAAATAAAGTGACTTAATGGCATACTGTAGATAGACAGTATGAACAGGATGAGTCAAAAGAAGGAATACTTGAACTACGTATACATTGTTCAGGATAGGCAATTTGGACTTGATTTTTCTTCTTTTTTTCCCTTATCTCTTTCTGTATTTTTTTTACTTTTTTAAAAACAGAATTCATATAATTGAAAATTATCTCAAAAGCCAGACTTTATAAACAGACAATATCTTAGTACTAGTAACTAATTATGTTTAAAATCATCATTTTCCAAAAAGCAAATGGCTATCATTTAGTCATTTAAACAAATAAAAACAGTATTTGTTTATTTTTTCCTCCCATATAATTTAATATCAGTGTTTAAGTGAAATTTTTTTTAAGCAGATAGAATTGCCTCTTAGTGCTGATGTCTGAATGCTGGCTGGATATAGTTATAATCGAAGTATAAGGATACTTTGAATTTCTGCTGAGCAGTATGCAAGATGTCTCCTTTAACTCTGAACTTAAACAACCTAGGAAATTATGAGCCTTGTAAAAATCTGTATTAAAAAAAAATCCCCAAACACACGATGGCAGAATACCCCAAACTGTAGTCAGTTAAATGTGTATGTTTGAGAAACCATTTCTGTGCAGATATGTTAGTCAGTGGGAGGCCAGTAATGGCCTACAGGCTTGTTGGACATTTATTGAGGAATACTGGTTTAAATCAATATTAACATCTCTGATCACCTGGTGAAAATACAAGCATTACTTAATGGAGCTTTTATTTTTTCTTCAGGCTTTGCCAACAAAGCATTTCTAAATAATACTGTTTATTACGTCCTGGATTACAAATACACAGAAAACAAAAGAAATCACTTGTTGAGCTTGATAATCAAATTGTCTCCTAATATAATTTCTAAAACTCATGTGTTATTACAAGTTTGTATTATTTTTAACAAGAATTATATTGCTTACTAAGTGAATATTGTATCAGAGCTACAATACTACATCCCGTTTTCATAATTTTTATTACAATCGTGCAGTTTTATTCTGGGTTGAAATTCAGTGTAGAGACTCTTGGTATCTGCTAAAGAAAAAAAAAAAGCCCACTGAAAACAAAGTTGTAGGAAATAATCATGAGGTAAATGGCTCTTCAACTGCTTACTCCAAATAATCAGTTCCTCTATAGAAATATATGTGCATCTGAGCAGTGACAGTATCGGTCAGTATAAGTAAATTTAGAATTAAGTAAAACCTGATCTGATCCTGAACGGAAAATCACAATAGGATTTTTCTTCCATCAGCATTCAGTTATTTTGCTATCTGCAGAAATGTCATTTTCCTGGAGCATGGAGAATCTTAATGTATTCTTGCACAAAACTCAATGTTTTACATTCTTCTTACAAATTATTTCATACTTCACAAACTTAAATTTTTCAGAAGTGAGCTTTCTTTAGTTATGCAAGCTTTGGACACAATGTGATAACTATTTTACTACTGTTGATTATTGTTTATTATTAATGATGTTACGTAGACACTAAATTGAAAGTTCCTTGATGATAGTTTCAGGTATTATTTATGTAAATGCGTCACTAGGTCATGCATGTTTCTTAAGACCATCTAAATATTGTATCGGTTTTGAACTCTTTGATACCTTTTAAATTACTATTGAAGGAAATGATTACATGAGAGCTACATATGAATAATATTAAATGTGTGGTGTGAATATGGCAGAATAGAAGCATTATAAGTTGAGACTGATACTTAGGGCTTTAGTTTTGTGTATGGGTAGGGATTGTTGTGTGTAATTCTGTCTGGGTTTTGATTTTTCTTACAAACCCCACACCCCCCCCCGAAATGTATCCTTATTTGCTTTTTTTTCTGCAGATGAAAGCCAGAAGATTCTGATGTGGTGCTTATGTTGTCTATACAGCAGTGAACCACAGAACCCTGTGGAATTGAAGGCCAACAGCTGGATACGGGTAAGTGAATGAATCCTTCCCCGGACTGCTTTGAATTAAATTGATTATTTAAAGGTGCTACATCTAGAGCATAGAGACACTGTCATTTAAGAAACTGCTCCAAATACAACTTGCATACATATTGTGTTGAAGTATATATCACTCTAATTATAACACAGTCAGTGGAGTCTGTCATTTTAAATATTAAAAAGATGTGGCATTTTAAAGTGGGTAGTTTTGATGGCTTTTAACCTAGCGGAATCGCCAAGTCTAGTAACTGTGAATAGTGAGCAACAACCACAGATCAGAAGGGAAGCCAGTCTTATTAAAAAAAAAAAAGAACCTTTCAATTAGTGTAAAATAAATAAACTGGAGAAATGCCATAGTTTGTTTTGAAAGCAGCTTACATTTGCTCTTTAATTTTATTCTTTTTTTGCTTTTGTTTAATCTCCTGCCTATGAAGAATTTAATTGTATCCAAACTTTCTTCAAAGGCAGTCAGAGAAGGGAGGGATAGTGCTTGTGTGTGTATTTATATTTAGTGACTTAAGGAATAATGAATCCTTAACTTTAATCCCAAATTTAGGGTTTTGCATGGCACATCTGTTCATATTTTATGTATTTCTACACTGAACTAGCAAAGCACATCAGCATGTAAATAACTTGCAGCACATTGATGCTTAATGCTTTACATTGCTGAATAGCAATTTGAGAGTGCAGTTTTGTTGATTTTACAACCTTGCATTCTCTGTGGGTCCATATCAAAATACAGTTAAAAATATTAATGGAAGTGTTAGTGTATTTCTTTTTTTTTATATCTTACAGTCCTCACAACTAGTGAGATTGTATCAACCTGATCATTATTTATGTACATCTGCTAAAACTGAAAATACTTCTAGACTTCTTTAACTAGTTAATTTCTGACTTACTATTGGACTTTATGCATGCCAGTTAATCTAGGTATGCATGTAGTACTAGGATGTACAAATAATTATGAAATAGGTAATGATACTGCAGATGCTTATGCTGGTAAATAAGTGTGTTTAAATGTGTAGTATTATTGATTTAGGTGCAGAAATTCTCTTGTACCACAGGCCATGAAATTCTCAACAACTTAATACTAACTAAAATCATCCTTATTTTCTTCCTGTCTTTAACCTTTTTCAAGAGGCTTTTGCTGAGGTCAATTTACTTGGAATTTAAGGTGCAGCAATGCTTGAGTACTGTAAAGTGATACAAGAAAAAATTCTGCCTTTTCTAATGTAGTCTTGCTGGTTAGATATATTCTTCATAGTGACTTAGGAGATGCACAATAGCATACACGTAGTTATCAAACAGAGCAAAATTTTTCATTTTATTTGTTATTAGCAGCAGCATATGCATTAATGATGTTAAGTGGTGAGGGAGAGTTGTACCCAGACAAACTTCTATAGATAGCTTCCATTTCTGTGAGGGGAAAAAACCCAGTTGTTTTAATCTAGATCAGTTGCCGTGTTTGATGGATGTAACTGAACTGATGGTGTTGCTGATACAAGAAAACGTGTCAAGTAAACAAGAACAAACAGTTGAGGATGGATGAAGATGGGACTGCTGCTTTTGACAGCACTGCCACCTGAACCTGTGTTAGATTGGGACTAACGTGTAAGCATATTATTCAAGCCTCACTGTAGTCTGCAGGAATTTTTCCACCCACTCTGTGTGTTTGAATCAACCTTAATAGTCATTGTGACTTGAGGGGTTAAGAGTTAGCCTAAAAGTGATAAGGAGGAGGTCAAGAAGGATTTCAAAGCACAACATCTTACTAGCTATTTTTATCATTGAGCACTTGCCTAGTTGCCTAAAGTGGGTGTAGCATAATATGATCTGAAATGTAATACCTTCATATTTTGATTAGAGGGAAAGAAACAGCTCTTGGAAAACTTCTAATTTAAAAAAAAAGGACAGTTAAGGGAGATTATGAAATGCACAGCACAAGGATACAAAAGTTGACATCAAAAGAGAGAGCATTGTTACATTGTTTTCTATAGTCATTAGAATTTCCACTTGGTTTCTTACTGTCTAGTGTGCATCATCACAAAGCTTTTTGAAGAAAATGGTTTTATTCCTTTTCCTAATCAGCATTGTAATTCTTGTCACCAACAATTGTGATACAATAAGGACTATCATGATTCCATATTATACGTGTTTTAAAAGATTGTCACAGAAAGGGATCAAGACACATTTGCTATGAGAGCTGTAATTTGATGTTTGCATCAGCTGTTTTTGTATTGACTGGATGACCAACCTCTGCAGTGATTTGATTTGACCTCAACCATGTTTGTCATGTGGCAAGAGCTCTTTACAGCAGTGATATGTAGTCTCTGCTGTGAATCTCACTAAGATGCCAAATACACTGTGGTGCACTATGGAAAAAATGGCCCAAAGTCTAAAATAGGTAGTTGAAACAAATTCTGGGGCATGCGGAGGAAAGTAGTTTGTGACTACATGAGGCAAAGGGAATTGAAATCCAGAAATTAATTCTAAATAAAGCTCTGAAATTTGAATGCTGCTTAAAAGGTTTTTAGCGTAATGGAAAACTTGCCTGTACTTGGAACGAAATGGTAGATTATCTAAGGTATTGAAGCTCTCCATAGAAGGTGCAAATGGAAAGCCATCCATTACCACATGGAATGAGGCTCTATGTTGGGTCCATACCCTCTGACACAAGAGCCATGGAAAAGGGGTTCACGTGTAAGAAACTGCTGTTCAGCTTCTGTGGAAGTGACCTTCACAGTAGCCTTGTCCTTCGGCCCTGCAGCTGAGTGTTAATTTTTTCTCCTCAACTTAATATTTCAGCATTCACTGAGAAGGAATACTCAGTTTTTGAAATGGTAAAGTAGTTCACTGTGTAAGGCAGCATACATCAAATAAATTGGGATCTTTGGGTGTACATTTAGTTGACAATAGAAAAAAGAAAATGTAAAAAGGCAAACCCAGCCAAAAAACTCCACCCAAAAGACAAAAAAATAAGGAGTGTGTAATGGAGATAGACAACTTTACCTGCTTGCTATTAACTGTTTAATTTTAACAACAACAACAAAAAAACCTTTTTTAAGATTGCTTTCTAGTTTTATGGGTTTTAAATTTAAATTCTAAAATTTAAATTTTAAGTTTAATCGTTTAAAATTTTTGAGTGGGAGTGTTGATCTGCTGGAGG
>NW_010512329.1:0-25941 GCF_000687285.1 Phaethon lepturus
CGCGGGGCGGCGTCCGGCGAGAGCCCTCAGGAACCGAAAATACTGAGGTTCGGCAACCGAAATGCTGTCCGATTGTCAACGAATATACCCCGTCGTCCTTATTTTTAAACACACAATTCGTGTGCCGGCGTTACTTCCAGAGTTACTTCAGATAGCCGTTGTCTCTTGGCAGTATCCCAACCTCGGATTAAATATGGCGTTAAAAGCTGCACTAATTTGCTTGTGAGTTTGGATCAGGGTTTACTTAGCTCTATAACTGACCTTGTGACACATAAAATATCTTGCCATTTAGAGCAGGAAGAAGTTTAGCAGTAGTGCTATCAAACATTTTATTATGTTGATACTTAAGTCATTTATGTATTCTGTTCATACTTTCTCTGTTGTCTTCTACAGTAAGCACATAACTTACACTCTACATTTTCATGTATCCACCTCAAATTTCACAGTTTTAAAAATTACAGTCTGAATACCAGCAGTTTCAGTCGTGAGAAGGTCACTGCTGACAGTACCGCCAAGCAGTCTACCACACCACTGCCTGCCCTCAGGTTTCCATCCCAGGCCTCCCAGGTGTCTCAGACTCCAGTTAGAAGGTCTATGGACCACAGGGGCTTGGCCAGATGACTCCACAGGTGGGTTGCTGAGCCTACAGGCAATGCCCTGACCCAACAGGCATTTCAGAGGCCCAGGCAAGGATCTCAAGCAGCCGAATGACTAATACAAGACCAACGACCCCACTAGCTTTGGCCACATTACTGGACTTCCCTGTTGTTTGCATAATGGTTAGATGAGCACCTAAATTTAATCAATCTAATTACAAAGTTATAAAAAAATCACACAGCTTGCTTCTTTCTCAGGAGTAGATTTGTTCATGATTGGTTGATACAACAGAACTACAGACCTCCCTTTCTTTGACAGAGAGAGAGCAAACAGCAGACTTGAGTGACAAGACTCCTTACTTGAGTGAAAGTAAAGTGCAGGTGATCTCTCTAAATGCATACAGTTTAGCAGGAATTCCTTCAGAACCACTGCAGTTGTTTAGCATGAGGAGAGAACTCCCTCTGACCTTTTTATATTCCTGCTTCTGAAGATTAATGTGAAAAATCAGGGCTGTCTGATTTGTTGCTCAGTAAATGCAGCATGGGTTATATTATTATAGTTTTATTCAGGGTTGGAAGTGGTTGGAAATAAAAGAAGCAAGCAAAAATAAGACCTATGATGGGACAGTTCAACAGGGACTGAAAGGTGTCATCCTGCAGTTTCCATCTGTCCAGTCATGATTTGGATGGCCTACCTTAGATAACTACAGAAATATTAGGGGAAAAAGACTGTAACTAATTTTATATTTTAATATGCAATTCTTAGAACTGATCTGGTCATGCTACAAAATGAAGGCTGATTTGTTTGTTTTTCAGATCAGCTAAACTGTTAAGGAGTGCTGACAGCAGTGAAGAAGATATAGATGACATTATTGATGAAATCTGTAATGACAGCAGCTTTGCCAAAACACCTATGGTGAGTAGGAATCTGGAGAAATGCAGAATGGATGAGGTTGAGCGATGGAATGAAAAGCACCATAAACTAAAACTGTTTTAAAGCAAAATATGAACTAAAACAAGCTGTAGGATAAACTTGGAAAATAAAGTGGAAAGGAAAATGGAGCAATCCTATAGTGAGGAACAGAATAAAGAGTTTGTCTTACCCAGGCGGTAACAGGCAATTGAAGGAAATGCTAGTTCAAGATAGAGCATATTGTCAAATATCATAGAATCATGGAATGGTTGAGGTTGGAAGAGGGATCAGTGCAGGTCATCTGGTCCAACCACCTGCTCAAGCAGGGCTACCTAGAGCTGGTTGTCCAGGACTCTGTCCAGATGGCTTTTGAGTATCTCCAAGGATGGAGACTCAACAGCGTCTCTTAAGTAACCTCATCCAGTGTTTGACCACCCTCACAAGAAGACATCTTTTCATATGTTTAACTGGAATTTCTTGTATTTCAATTTGTGCCCATTGGGTCTCCTCCTGTCAGTGGGCCCCAATGAGAAGAGTCTGGTGACATCTTCTTTGTTCTTAGCCACCATGTATTTTTACACGTTGATAAGATTCTCTTGACCTTTGTCTTCTCCAGACTAAACATTTCCAACTCTCTTAGCCGCTACCCGTAGTCAGATGGTCTAAGTCCTTAATCACCATTATGTCCGTGTCTCTTTTGTACTGGGCACTCATTCCTCACTTATCTGTTACTTCAGCAGCTTTTGTCTCAAAGAGCCTCACAGAAACCTGAGCAAGAAAATTCCCAAATTCTTAGTCCCCTTCTTCTGTGACTGAGATTTTCTGGCTCATGCTTACTAAGTAAAACAGAATATTGTTACCTTGCTGTAATGCTGCCTTTTGTTCTTTGATTGCTTTTTAAATAGAAATTGAAGTCTAACTCTGCAAGTCTCACACCTGAAAGCAATAGTGCTGTTGTACAGGCTCATAGGAAAAGGTAAGTGAGGAATGTTTTGGCTAGTTGAACGTAGCTTGATTATAGCTTGTTGTCCATCTAATAATATTGATACGCTTAATCTGTGTTGACATTAACTAAGAAAGAAACTGAGTATTTTGAGAAGCATTCTTTTTAAAGATACAAAAAGGTAAAGAGAAAGATAATTTTGAAGAATTACTAATGTACTTTCATGTGGTCAAAATTTTTTGTTATAAATTTATTAATTATTTAAGTTCTTGAACGACAACTTCCTTTGCCTTATGGACATAAACGTTTATCAAATGCTGCAATATATAGTTGCAGTATAGAGAGTTGTTGTCATAGAGTTTTTCTTTGAACACCTTAGTAATGGAAATTTTAAAATTCTATAGATTGTAAGTGTTTGGATGCTTTGCCTATATTTAATAAATATTATTATAGAAATACCGTGATGTTAAACTAGAAGAAGCATTGTACTGCTCTCTCCAAAATGTTTTGCAATAATTTAATATTTTGAATGAAATCCGTATAGATGCTGTCCAGTGTACTTGGGTGGAAGCTCTTCACCATATGGCATAGGAACAAATATTTCAAAAAGGTAGGAAACATAAAAAAAAAGTTCTACTTGCTTTATCATTATTTTTATTCACAGCTGTGTTTCTGTAGAGGTAGAGAGTTCTGTGTTTGAACTGGACAGGACAGACCTATATTCATCTAAACATGTGGCTGCCTCTAACTGCAGTTGAAGTCAGCTGGTCCCTTCCAGTCTCTGTTGACCACTAGATCTTTTGTTTGTTTGAGGAGTTGAAAGATGTGTGCAGATGAGACACAAGACTCCAAAAATAACTGTAGTTTAGGAAATTGCTGCTGTAGAGTATTGTTATTTTTCCCTGCCTCTCTTCGCTTCTCTGTGATGCCAAGTATGTCACTTAAATGAATGGGCTGGTTTAAATCATCCTGGAGCCTGAAGTGAAAATAGCCAGAGTGCTTTGCAACTGCAGCTGAACTTATTAGGAGAGGTACTTTAAAGATTTATTGCCAACATCCTATAGAACATTATTGCATTTCCATGTGGGATTTTTTGTAGTAGGTAATTATGCACTTGATGCATATTTGGATGCTGGTCAAGTGCCATACCAGTGAGGAGGACCAAAGAGAATATATCAAGAGAGTATCAGTTTATTTGATGCATTCAGTGAGGTTAGGAACCTGTAAAAATAATACATGAATGTATAGTTAAAACTCATGCCATAATGAATCTGCCAGAGATGTAAAAATAATTAAGATTGCAGAGTAACCTTGCTTCTAGTATTTCTGAGTGAGCGCTGTACTTTAGAACAGTTACGATGTGTGTAGCTCCTCTGATTGTAATAAGCTCTTGGAGCTTTCTGTTCTTTTTTGACCAGAACATGTGATCAACTACGTTGTACTGCTTGTGACTTCCGTGTGTCACTTTTCAATGACTACATCTGGGATCAGTCCTGTGATTATCTTTTTTTCAGGTATGTCTGAGGTGGGTTTGCTATTAATATTGTGTTAATGTGCTTTGGAGCTTGATAGGAATAGAAAAGATGAAAAGTCCTGAGCACTCCTGCGTTACCTAAAAAGGAGCATGTGTGCAACTTGCTCAGTCATCAGGTGGGGAAGTCTGCAGGGATAGGGATGCAGAATCTCCCATAGTCTATTTTCATGCCTTTTCATTTCGTCCCACATCACGCTCCCTCTCTGCTTGTAAAAAGAATTGAGGTTTCACGGATCAAAAGGCAACTTTACTGCTGAAATGAGCAGATGAACCCATGTGATGGGTTGGCCTCCGGTGTGCCATCGCAGGATGCCTACAAAATGAATGCAGACTGTTCAGCGTGTACTTCTCACCATACCTTTGGCCATACACACTGTAACTGTTTCAAGTCAGATTTTCTTTTTTCCAATATCAAGTATTAATGCTGTCATGTTCAGTGAAAATCAAATAGTTTGATTTCTTAACAGACTTCTTTTTGAAGCATGGATTGATTAAATGGAGGGGTGGGATTTTTGTTTTCTTGTTATATTGTGATGTCTTTGACTTCAATTATTTCAATTTTTTTTGAAGACTTAAAATTAAGGAGTTCTTATTTCCAGTTTCTCTAAAACTGTATCTAATGCCAAGACATAGTGAAGGGTAGGGTAGTCAGCATGCTCCTAATACAGACATCAAATTTGGATTCCTCTCATTTTAATAAAGTTCCTGTATGTGCCCATTAACTGATGGAGGTGGTGGATATGTTCAGAGTATGTGCTTGACCACCAGTGAGTGGGACAGCTGGCAAAGAACAATGGGTATATTGTTTCCTCTTCCATTATTTTTCTTGTATCACATGTTAAGTTTTTCCCATATTTTCCTTCCAGTTTTGAAATTTGTGTTTCTCTTTAAATGAAAATCTTATTTTCCCATTATTTAAAGCAGCATTAAAAATACAGTGCATTTCTCTCCTGAGATGAGTTTGGTAGCTGGAAAGGTTAAATAAGGATTCTTTTATTTACTCAAAGTCTAAATTATTCTGCTTCTGAGATCTTGAAATTAATAAAATAAAAATTAAAAAGAGGCATGAAAGGCATTAGTATGAGATACTTGTCACTGATTAAAATCTGTAATCTTTAGCAAGATACTTAGCTATTTATTTTGACTAATGTGAATTTTAAAAAGCAATCTTGAAGATTAAACATTTGCCTTCCATGAATAGGTGTCTGACCTCTTTTTCAAAAAATTCTTCCTTTGATGTTTGCTTTGGGTTTTCTTTATATATCTGGGCTTGTTAATGTTTTTGAGCAATTCAGTGGCCAGTAATTGATGGCCAGGAGGAGGTCATGAGAGCAAGCATACTTAAAATCCTACATTTTCACTTATTTTTTGAAACAGCTTTTTTTTGTAATAGCCGTGCTGATTTTTCATTTGTTGTGCTTGATGCTTGCACAGGAATTATTTGTGGTTTGATGTACATTCTTCTCTCTTATGGACATTTCATTTCAGTCACTTTAACAATCATCCTGAGTAACAATTCCTGATGAAAAGTTTAACTCTGTAGTTGTACCCATTCTGCATGGGGATTTTTACAGTAAGTTTGATAAGATAATCATAGAATCATAAGAATCATAGAAAAGTTTGGGTTGGAAGGGACCTTTAAAGGTCATCTAGTCCAACCCACTTGCACTGAGCAGGGACAACTTCAACTAGATCAGGTTGCTCAGAGCCCAGTCCAACCTGACCTTGAATGTTTCCAGGGATGGGGAAACATAAATACATTTTTGGATAATTTCTTAACACAAGAATTAACTCCACCTGGTTTTCTTCCCAACTCTTTCTCTGGAGGCTGATGTAGCATCTCTAAACCCAACAGAGGACATTGCTTGCAAAAACATCACTCTCCAGTTGATCTGAAAATACAGCAACTATGCACCAAGACTGCTCTGAGGAAAGGATTGTGTTCAAAACAGAATTTAAACATATCCCTAAACTCATTCATAACAGTGGTGCTCAGAAATGTTCTTATGAGCTTTTCTGAATTGAAATGACCTCATGAATCTTTTTTCTTTCAAAAAAAAAAATGCATGATCCTAAACTGAATTCACTTGATTGGCAGGAATAACATGCCTGAGCTCAGTAAACTAAGAGCGAAGATGACAAAGAAGAAAGGAGCACGAGCATATGCTTGCCAATGCAGCTGGAGATCCATTGATGAATTAACTGACCTCCAAACAGACCAGCAGCTTCGGTGGGTTTGTGGTAAACATGCAGAATGAAGTGCTCTTGTCTGTGGTACCTACTTGTGTGGAAACACGTCATAAACTCAGTTTGTTTCCCACACAGTTTTCCGAGAACAGATGGAAACCTGAATACTTATGTCTAGAAATAGATTATAACACCCAGACTTCAACCTGAAAACTTTTTTTCAATTTAACTGTCTTGCAAGCAATATCGGGAGTTGAATTAGTGGAAGAAACAACCAATTTGGAGGCTTTCTGGAAGCTAAATGACGTTAAAGCTCATACTCAGTGGTGTTAAAGAAAGGAAGAGGAAATCGACAGCTTTAGGCATGGGGCAAAGCACCTTGAGGCTGTTCCTCATATCTAGCAGAGAGCCTTATTTCCAGTGTCTGCAAAATTTTGGACTCAAAATGGTGGGTTGGGATGCAGCCATGACACACAAGTGTATGAATTTCTGCATGGAAATTAATACTGCTATTCTGCTTTGCTCATAGCTGTTAATGAGCAAGTGGTTGTAGATCTCTTAAAAAATTACTGAGGGATCAGCTCTCACCTCAGAGGTTTCAGCACACCTCAAAACTTCACTTTCTTTTACTCACCAGTAGCCAAAAACTGCAGTTGCTGGAAATTTCCTTCCAGTTCCTACTACTTTCTTCAAAGCACTTTCTGCTGACTAAAGACTTTTACCACAGTGAATTTCTTGGACTTCCCTTCAGCCTTCACTGCAAGAGGTGAACAAGTTATTGTGCAATTATTAAATATTATGCAATTTTAAAGAGATTCTGAAGAGTATATGACTCTTCTGTCAATATTTTCAAGGGAAAAAAGACTCAGGCTTTTAAGAGTGAGAAAATATATATCCCTACTGATGTTCAAATTTGGATTTTTTTGAGTTTCACTTGTCTTTCACTTCAGCTTCACTTCAAAATACTACATATTCAGAAAGTGTAACTGTCGTGTTTCAACACACTCCCTTCTTCCAGTAACATAAAACTTCTTCTGGTGTCATGTTACTTGGTGAATTGTCTTGATTACAGTTAATGTCACTGTAGTTTATGAGCTCTTTCTTTTCATTATATATAGAGCACAGGAGATGGATTTGGGTTTTGGGTGGGCAGAGAGGAAGGAAAGGATTACCAGTCCTGGCAATTATTACATTGAAAAGTATCTCAAAATGGGAAGTCTGTCACTATTTTTGCTATGCAGTATGTGATACTGTACAGATAAATTCAAAATTGCTTACTTTGTGCAATTCTATACAGAGACATTTCTTGTTTTGTGAAGTTCTGCTCATGGCCCTAATCATTGTCAATCTGTTCTTTTTCTGAGTTTTTCCAGAACAATTGCATGGTCTTTCTTACAGAGGTCACCTCTCAAATCTGTTGCTTTGTCTGTACCGCTCTGAAAGAGCAAATCCTGGTAGAGACCAGAGGCATAATGTACTCTGCATCCTCCTCACCTTCCCCCTCCATGAGTGTTTTTTCAGAACCTGCAGAGGACCAGCAGTGTGCCTGGGAGGCCTGGCAGTGCTTACATACACAGTGCTGCTTCAGTGCTCTAGACTGCATGTTCCAGTGCCACACATGGCCTTGCTAGTAGGTTCAGAGGTGGGTTGGCTTTGGAGGGGTACTACTTGGCATAATACTATAGACGTATATAGGGTCATGTATTGTTTTCAATGCAATTGGTGTTTCAGGCTGAGTTTCAACTGCTAGAGTCTAAAACTGCAGGTTCAGGAAACGAAGAGACCCAGAGACCAATTGATTAATGCTCGGTCAGCTACTGGAAGAGGTCTGCTTGCCTTTCTGTCCCTTGTGAAGAGATAGCCCCCATGTGGACTTGTAAGCAGTAAGTGTTCGTGGGTTTTCTTCAGGTGGGCCTGAGTGATTTCCATTCCCAGAGAACATCAGCACTAATGGTAAGAGAAGAACCCAGCGGTAGTATGTACTTTATTAACAAACTCTAGAGAAGAATAAACCTATTCTCCATTCTTCTTCTTCTTGAAGAATGCATTTCAAGAAGTGCTAAACTGCCTTGGCTTGCCCATTCCAAGGCCATTTGAAACTGACCAAGTAGCCCCACAGGGTGTTCTTTTGGCCTGGTTTTGCACAGGAACTTGTGCCATGATGTAGGGAACAAGTTAGATTTGCAACTTCTGAGCAGGGAATGGGGAAAATCCTAACACCCATCTCACTTCATGAGACTGTATTATGTGACTTGGAAAAGGAGCATGTCTGCTGTACCCTGTTTTAAGCAAACCAGCAGAAATAGTCACCCCCTCTGGAGCAGTTTGCACTACCAAGTAAGTGTGTGGAACAAATCTTGTGGAAACAAAAGCTCAAGGCATTAGAACATTTGTTCTAATGAATTTTATGACAAGATGACAGCCTGCGGCACTTGAAGACTGGAGACTAGGAAGGAATTGATATGAAAGGGCTAAGAGTGTAGGAGAAGTAAAAAGGATTAAGACCAATATCTATTGACAGCATTAGTCAGCATTTCTCCTAGGTCACCTTATCCCTCAGTCTTCTGTTAGCCTGGAGAGTTGTAGACAGAGCTCTCTTTCTTGGATAGAAATGGCATCGCTAATGCCATTAACACTGCACTCCAAGCACTGAAAATGTTAGAAGATAATCTTTTTTGGTAAACATATGTGGAAGCCTGAGCATTCCCCTGAAATCATCATGTTTATTCAAGTGTAGTTACTTGTTTCTGGCCTTGGTCAGAATGGTGGGATATGACAGCTCTTTGTCCAAGTGAAGTTTTAAACAGGTGCAGAAATAGTGCTTATTATGTTGGTTTTCATTACAGGATTTAGCGTATTTCTAGATCTGAGAATAGTTACTATGTCATTAAATATAATTACTTTGTTGGAAAGGAGTGCTATTAAGTATTTGACTTCCCTTCCTTTGCTTTCTTCAGTGACATGTAACAAGCCACTCCAAAGTCCTCACATGAAAAGAATGTAAAGAAAGGTAAAATTGGAGCTTAAGTGTTCATTTGATGAAGATATTGTAAGATAGCACAAGGTTTTCAAGATGGAGCCCAGACCTTAAGTGATATTTTCATGTCAGTTATCTGAGATAGCAGGGACTATGTAAAGAATATTGTTTAAGAAATGCCATTCAGCTGTTGTCAAACGGAAGTACTGGAGAACGGTTTTGCTAAGTATAAATGTGGCCATTGTTTTCTTCCAGTTTTTTGCTTTGGAAGTAATAATACCATTTCTGTTTGTGAAAAAGGCAAGGTGAAAACTTGAGACTTTCATTTTGCTTGGGTGATATGCTTGGAAATTTTCTAGCCTGCAGCACTAGCCTGTAGTAGATCCCTCAACGAAATCAAAGCAATGAAGGGTGACAAAATGAGAATCCAGGCAAAAGCATTCACTTGGAAACGCAGTCATTGGTTTAATGTTATACCAGCTTTTCTAAATCGGTGTTCCTGCAGTACTTCTGGATAGGAATCCAATTCAGATGTACTTAGTACATTTTGCGAGCTTTTCTTTATCAAATTTTAATGTGCTGGTCTAACTATATCTCACTTGTTTTACCTGCAAACTGCGGAGGGTGTCCAACACAGATGCTGAATATAGCTCAGCAGAGTAATTATTAAATTAGTAATCTTGTCCTGCCACAAAATTTAACTTACAGAAGCATAATAGGATTACATATTATGAACTTTGCACTGTATAAAGTTGAATAAAGATTTATGTTTTTTTTCTGAACACCCATTTCAGTTTTGTACTGAAGGCATTCTGCCAGTGGTAGGCACTGGAAGCTGCCACTTGTTGAAAGACCACTCATTGCTCTTCTTTCCTGACACGTGAGTCTTTGGCTCCTTTAACAAGCACCTGTGGTAGCCACACAATAGGAGAGACACTGTGTTGAGAGCCACGTAGGCAAATTTTTCTTACTGCCAGGCTCTTTCTACACAAGATCTGACCAGTTTTATCTCTGGTGTGACACCCAATAACTGCAGGCAGGCAACCTTGGAAGTGGATGGAGTAAAGGAGTGTCAGGCGCTACACATTTGTGAGGGCCACATATGCTGCCGGGAAATTGGCATTGTGTGCTTCAAGGAAAGTATTTTTCAGAAAAGTATTTTTCAAATGTTGACACTTCAATAAATAAAAAGTTGGAGCAAATTTGAATTGTGTGTTGTGTAAATTCTGTTGTGGTGTTCCTATCCAAGAGAAGCCTTCTGAAAATGATGTAGAACCATGTTTTCTCTGTCGGAAAGGTTATGAAACGCCCTTAATACAAAAACGTTGTCCAGCTCATAAGAAACAGTAAGTACTGTTGTGTGTGTTTTCTCACATCAATGGAGATGTAGCAAATACCTGAAAGTAAATGAGCTTTAATGTTCTTTACCAGATAACATGAGGAGAGCACATTAAGTTACAGAGAGTTCATAAAGGTGGATACATTTACCACGTTTCTTGGATGTTTACCTAGTGTAAAAGATGGAGCCCATTGCTGTGGGAGTAGCTAAATTTCTTGCAGAGTGGGATGCAAGTACCTCTGTGTATCAGTCAAGGCAGGTTATCACTGGCATCATACTGGTCGCCTAGAAGTGGGAAATCGATCAGGGAATCGCAGCATTTGCTGTCCCCTATATCTTGCTGTAGAAATCCGTTCTTAGTACCAGGACAAAGTTGCTCTGAATGATGGAGTTGGAATAAACCTTGTTTCTCCATCACGAAGAAATGTTGCATGGCATACATTAGAGTCATGGGCATAGATAGTCCCTATACTCCATTCTAAATTTGGACTCCAGGTGTCGGTGCTATTCAGGTAGTAATCACTTCCCAGACTTAGTGGGCAGTGTGGACTCGGTGAGAATACACAGAAAACACCCACTGACTCAGGAGTACTCCTGACTTACCTTGCTTACGACTTGACACATTGACCACTTCTGTTGTGCTTTAAATGCAATTTGGGGTAAAATGTGATTATACAATCTAGTCTGCAGAGGGCAGAGCATCACCGCTGAGTTCACGCTTCTGTTGCGCTAATACAAGCTGATACTTCTTTTTTTCTGGAGTAATGAAGGGTTACATTCAACTGACTTAGGCTTCTTGCATTTGTTTTCTAATGGCGTGATTATAAGTGGGATAGCCAGATCTGTGGCAACTCCACTTGATTTTTGTGTCGCTGCATCCAAATGGTCCTTGGGTAGTCCTTGACCAATACTGAAGCGGATTAACATTTTTAGCTGTCAGCTAAAGAAGCATAAAAAAAGTGTGTGTTTATATATACATAAGTGTATGTATGTTTATCCTCTAACAACATCAGTGGAACAACTAAATTGCCTTTGGGATTTACTTTTCACCCTGACCAAATTAATTTTCCCTGAAAATGATGTTAAGCAGTTTTGGCAAGTAGAGGTTGTGTACTTTAAGATCTCGTAATGTCCCATACAAAATTTATACAGCATATCGCCCAAGATGTTAAAAGATGGCAGATCTTAAAAAGAAAATAGCAAAAGGTCAAGATTTAATAGAAATATCAAAAAATTGTTTCTAGGGCAGAAAGCCATGCAGAAAACCGGAGATGCTGCAGAGCAGTCTGAGTAATGGCAGGGAGAATCATCCAAAGACCCACATCCTGCAGTTCATTGGCCATGAGCCCTGGCTAAGGTTTTGGTGAAAAGTGAGTTTTAAAAGGTTGCGTCAAGCTGCACCTTTGCAAATACCCTGCCTCCCACGAACACACACGCAGACAGAGTGGTTCTTCCAGTTCAAACTCTCTTCTGCTTCTTTGGGAATCCAGTAAGTGTGCCAGTACAAAGCAGATGTAGAGTGGATGGAACGTGCCCTGCGCTAGCCGCTGAAGTTTTATCTATTTCTGAAAAAGTGATGAGGTGCTTTTAACTAGAAGCACAAACGTATCTAAACCGTGAAACCAGAGTTTGCTTATTTTACTGGTAAAATAGGGAGTATCACCTAAATTTAGCCTAGTTACACCAGAGGTGAGTGATCTCTGTAACACTCCATTTTTTACTTCCTTCCTTCCCTGTAATAGGAGGAATAGTGGAACAAAAAGTTTTAGTGGAGAAAACGGGAACAAGCAAGGCTGAGTAGCACACTGTGAGAGGCTGCGTGTAGAAAAGTTTTGTGAAAACAGTTTTTCAGGCAAGAAATAAGCCACTGTTTTTTGTTTGCTTCTAAACTAAAGGCAGCACACCTAAGTGAAAGAAACAAAAATAGCATGCTGTAGGGAGAAGTTCAAATGCCCACAATTTGCCAGAAGAGAGGACAAAGCTTTATATGGGAGGTGTCCTTTCTAGGACTCTTTTAGGATTGCAATTCCAGGGTCTGGCCCAGAAGACAGGAGTGAATCCACTCCCCCATCCACTGCCCTTCCATCACTTCCATCCCAGGAACCTGAGCTGCAGAGGGAAGCAAAGTGCAGGAGGGACTTGACCCTCAGAGGGTACCTGCTTGCTTCCCATGAGGATGCTGTGGAACACAGGAGCCGAGTGTGGTTCATTTGGGTTTGGGGGCAGAGGTCCTCTGAAATTTGTGAGAAGGGTTCCCTGCAGTATTTTGAAAAGCTGTTCCCTGGTGATGATAGGTTTTAGATACAAGAGCTGAGGTATTCAGATATTATACTTGTATATTATAGTCAGATATTATACTTAGAGCTAAGATATTCAGGGCTGCTAAAATCCTCTTAGCCAGTGGTTTGTAACTGTTATTCAAATATAAGCAAATGATCTTGAAGTTTTTCATGACAGATTAGTGAAACTGAAACCCTTACAGCCTCACAGCTTATACTAAAGAACTGTGTAAGTAAGTTGTCTATAAGGGAGGCAGAGAGGAGGGAGACATTTTCATACTGGTTAAACAAACGTGTAACATTCTAGCTCCAAGTACCTTAAATACATCTATTTAAAAACGTGGTTGTCTACAGAGGGAAAAAAACCTGTTAACTAGCTCTTGAATGGCGGTTGGGTATTTATGAAGTATCCACAAAATTTTTCAATCTCTATTTAAAGGCAAGCAATACGGCCTTACTCTTAAGATAATGCAATATGTGTGGTAGTGATTAAATACAGTGAGCATACATCTTTCAGCTAATGCAAAGAAGCTTTGGGATAGTCAGCAATCTGGCCGTGCTTGGAAGACCGTGTCCTGACCTCCCCGATGTAAACAGCATTCACAGGAAGGGGGAAGCAGCCACCAGAGACAGGAAGGTTGAATTTAGCATCAAACTCCTTATCTAGGCAGAGCGGGCTGCTCAGGATGCTGGTAAGAAAAAGTGTACAAATTGCTACAGCAGGGTGTGATAGCTGCCTGGCCCTTCCTGGGAAGACCATTCACATCAACGTAACCAGGGTACAATCTTGTGCGTGCAGATGGGTTTAGGATGAGATTATATCCTGGGGCCGGTTATCCAAAAAAACGCTTACCACAGTGTATTGCAATTGCATTCAGCCTCGTTTACCATCACTTGCAGGAAGAGATTGATCTACGTGCTGAAGTAGGAGGGTGTGTGTCTTTTAAAAATAAAAGGGTTATCATAGTAAGGGTTATCACTAATCTCATTAGTCCTAAAGGAATATAAGCCTTTCCTGAATCCTAATATGCACTGCAATATCTGGTTTAATTTTGAGTTTATAGGTTTTATATCAGAGCTGGCACAGCTCTGGTTCCAACACGTTAGAGACAAAAGCTGTGGCAGCATTGTTTTGCATGCTTTGAGTCAGTGAGGCATCTCGTTTACAAGTGGGAGATAAATGGCTTCAAAACATTCTTTGCAGTGTAATTGGTTGCTCATTAACGTAGGATGCCAAGTTTCCTTTTGATTTCTGTATGTCTTGGGAAATCCATCTGCCCTGAGCCTATAGCACAGCAAGGCACCATTCAGTCAATGCATGCTCCTCAGTGGCTGAAATGAAGAGTTAATGCAAAATTGTAGCATCCTCTGCATTGATTTTTCTGTGAATGATGACTCTTATTTCTCCCATCTTCCCCAAAGTATACTACAAAATTATTTCAGATTTTCTCAGAACTTTATTCAAGCTGAAATTGCGACCTGGAAACACTTTAAAGCAGTCTTTTAGTTGCATCTTCCCACATATGTCTGAAACACCTCTTTTCATATTTTTTTCCATGCCTGATATATATTTAGTTCAATTCCAGTGAGGAAGGCTGGAAACAATTAAACTATGAAAAAGGAGAGTGGTATAAAAGAGTCTACCCCTGTTCTGAAGAGCAATAAAATATATCTGTCCTGGGTAATTGCAAAGACAACATTCTGGATTTGAATTGCTAAAACAAGTTAAGCCAAGAAGATATTGGGGTCCGTCTGTTCTGCAAACTGAATGTGGGTACCGCACATCACCAATCTCCTGAGCACAGGAGGATACGGTGACACAGCCGTCAGCAGTCTTAGCGCCCAGAGTATCCAGCCAGGTGCTTCACACCAGGGCTGCTAGTGTAAGCTAAAATCCTTAATCGCTCTGGTTTCGCAAAGGACTTTTTTTTTCCCCGTGGTATATTGGAAATCCCTTCTAAAACCTGGAGAGCATTACTTCTTTATAAAGAATATATTTGTAAAGTGGATAATTTCCAGATGTCAAATCATTTCTCAAACCTTGCAATAACAATTCACTGCTCGGGGTTCTCGGCCAGCGCTGGGCATGTGGTTAACTTGGGTATTTTCAGGATCCATCGTAAGGCAAATGACACCTTTAAGTAGGGGAAAAACAAACAGCCTAATAGGCACCTCACTGCAGAGAGCACCTCATCAGGTTTGTCCCAACACATTCTCACGTCATTGTTCGATAGGGTAACAGGCCATAAAAGAACGAAGCAGCTACTTTCCTTTTCTGTCAGATGTTGCAAGTTACTCATATTTCCTGTTCTGCTATTTAAAGGACTAAGGGCTGAAAATGAGAGTTCATTAACTTGTCTGAAATGAAATATTTTCCTGTCTTTCTTACAGCCACATTTCGAATGGATGACACAAACACAGGCCTGGAAGGCATCTCCGAGGAGCAGGTAGTGCCTTCTGCCCTGAGAGGAGCTACCTGTGCTGAAGCTCAGGCTGAACCCTGGGTGCAGGCTGCCACCAGAACTTTCCCTCCAGTCTGCAGGGGATCTGGATATAGCATACGTCAAAGAAAGGGTGACCAGGAGTTTCCATGTCGGCTGTCCAGCAGGTCCCAGGAGGGACAGGAGGACCACTCCTCCCTCCCTGCTGCCTGATGCGTTGGGCTGTATTTTGTCCAAGAACAGAAGTATGTGGGAGAACGCAGGTGAATTTCAGTAAGTTAACACCAGTGGTATTTAGGCACTGAATCCCTCTCTGTATTTTTGACAGTCTCCCCTTAACTGAGCACATTCACCCTTATACCATTTAAAAATAAAACATTGCTTCCCACACTTTTTTTCTTTCCTCTCAGCTGCTATTTTCTTTACAGACTTGAAAAAATGCTTATTCATCTTTCAGAAAAAATCTTATCTCGGTCTGGACAGCCTGGGAAAAGCTCAGGGCACGCCTGCAATGCAAACTTTGAGGAAGTAAATTTAGTTTCTCAACGAGTCTAACCAATTCAGCTGTCACGTTTGACAACCAACCTTCTAAACTTTTGATGGAGAAAGAGCCTGATGCTCTGGGACATGCAGTCTAGTGCTGCAAGCCCTAATGTAGCCTTGGGCCCCAGGAGGTCACAGGCCACATCTAAGAGGCCCAAGAAGAGTAACTAAGAAAAGCAAGTCTGTTGTCAGCAGCCTTAAATTTGCTGTGCCAGAGTCTGTACTGCTGGGGGAAAAAAAATGTAAGGGTTTGCAAATTGAAAGGAAGGCCTGAGAGCAAGGCCACAAGTTGGGCCACAGCAGCTCTTGTGTTTTTGAAAATACAGAGGCAAATTCTTCCTGAAATGCAAAGATATTTGCAGGAAAATCTTTTCACTCTAATATATTCTGACTCAGCACCAGTACGTAAACTACAGACCATCAACATACTTGCGTACAAACATCCGCACGTGAGTTGCTGCCATCCGGGTCAGTGTGGATGAGCACTGAGGGGCCTGCTCACTGGGAAAGCACACCTGAGGAGCTCCCCTCACTCTGCTAATTATACTCGAGGAAGCTTTAATGTATGGCAGCAACCCATCCTGACAACCACCGGGCTCCATTTTTTAGTTTGTGCACCTTAAATGCAAAGAAAGGGGCTCCCAGCAGGAGCTCCTCAGTGGTTGCTGCCGAAAGAGTAGCAACAGGTTGGAAAGGGGAAGGAGATGGAGGATGCTGCCTGGGAGATGAAAGCCAGCAGAGATCTTCCCACACCTCCTCCTCCTCCCTGAATCCCACACAGGTAGCAGGGATTTGGGGCTCCACCTTGTAGGCAGTGGGAGAAAAAGAAGCAGCAGCCACGAGTGCACTGAGCCCGAGGAAGGCAGACGCCGGCAGACGGAGAGTGGGGGGAGAGAGAAGGAGGCAGGCTGCACTTTTTTAAAAATTTGGGGAGTTCAGACAATGGGTAGTCACGTGCACTGCTTACCTTTTAAAATCTCCCCATAAACTGCTAGCCATTAAAGAAAAAAATTTTAAAGATCACACCTCTTAGTGAGGAAAGCGAAAACAGAACATAAGAATTAGAATAAGCTACAGCCACAGCCTTAAATCAGCGTAAATAAAATGTGATCCTGACACAGAGATTTTTACATCATATAGCCTTGAGAAATTGCCTTCATTTGCTTCATAAAATAAATCAACATGATGCAAACAGCATCAAGAATTTAATAGTTTTGAGAGGAGCAGATGCTAAAATAAGGCACACAGGCGCCGAAACGCTTCCCAGCAGGATGGCCCGACATGCGGTTGTGTAATGGGGATAAGTACAGTATTTCTTTGGAGCATTAACCTGAATTAAAGGATGAAATGGCTGGGCAGGGATCAAGCAACGCTCCTGGTCCCTGCTGAGACCTTGGTAAGTATCAGAGACGTTGCAAGACCATCGTTTAAATACAGAAACTCTCACTGAGGAGCCCAGCCGTTTTCTTGCAAGGGATTTCTTCTCCCTGCAGGACCAGGCCGGCTCCCAGGGCAGCTGTGCCTGGGGACGGGGGGTTCAGCATCCCCACCACGTCTGCACCCAGCGCTTGGAGGACACGGCTCCGCTCTGGCCCTGCTTACCCCATGGGCCCACCGTGGAGCCGAGCGGTGTTTTCCAGGGACGGCAGCTGGACGAAGCATTGGGGACCGATGCAAAAACAGTTTATTGTGTCTACTACGCAGCTGCGTCAGGAGTTGTCCTAAATCCTGTATCACCTAAATCCCTGTGCATCACGGTGGGGGAATGCTCCCCACGCAGTGCTGCTTGATGTCAGTAATCCTCTCAACTCGCTGCTTGAAATACAGCACGTGGTCGTTGCTGCCACGCCATGGAAAAAACGTGGTGTGCAGCAAAGACACATAGAGCCTGATCTTCGCCTGGGGTCAGGCCCCGTGAACCAGGGCGATGGCTGCCGCAGCCGGTCCATCCCACTGGAGGCATTCCCTCCCGTGAGAGCAAGGGCAAAGCCGCAAGCCGATGGAAGGCTCCGCTTTAAGTCCCAAGCCCTTTGACGTGTTTATTCCAGATTTTCCTTGGGGAGCTAAAATCTGAACTTACCCAATAGCATGTACACAAAAGCCTTTTGTTTGAGTTAAATCCACCATCTTTGCTTCGGTTTGAGAGATACCTCCAAGGAACCCACCTCTCCACATGCTTTGCAACTTGAAAATGGATTTTAAGATGCTACTGCCTGCGTAGGGCCTGTAACTGTGCAAACAGCACAAAATTAACCCTCTCATCTCCGTGATAACACACTACATAGGCTTACCGCAAGGGATGCCCACGGGGTAGTATTAGCCTTCAGTGAAGGGAAGACTGGTCCCTGTGTAAGCGTATTATATTCTGGAGTTAAGAGAAGAATGACAGTCAAAGGTCTTGCCCACTAGATGAGGATTTTGAGACTCCCAAGCACTGGCTCACTCTTTTTCCGTACTGCACTAGCAGACCCCGGTCTGCCAGCTTTCCTCTGCTGCTAACGTTAATGCAGCTCCATGGTTTTGTTGCAGTGACTTTTATACTTATAACTTCTTGACGGGATGAGCAGGGCTGGCACACACGTATCCCCTCAACCATCACCACCGCTAACTGCTGCGGGGCTTCCACTGTGAAAACCAGCTCCCAGAAATGCAAAAGAATAAGGCCTGAGTCAAACGGTGTTAACATGTAATTGCACACCAAAAAAAACTTCCTTTGCCACTGATTAAAGGCAACATGAAAACATTTGGCTGATGTGTTCCCCTAAACTGATGATGTGTCTGAGCACTAAAACATCCTGTAACCAGGCAAGGCAAGCTGGCTGTAGGACAGCTTCCCACCAGGACCGGTTTAGCATGTGCTGGGGAACAAGTGACGGTGCCTTCGCTTGGTTTAGAGCGTGCTGGTTACATCAAACCAGCTGGGATGATTTTGCATAATCCCTTTCAGCTCTGTGTAGAGCGAGGAAGCCAGAAATAAGAGCAGTCATCCAGACTTTGATACTCTCCTAAGAAAACGAGTTTAAGAGCCACACCTCAGGAGCTTATCTAAATGTAGAATTACATTAATTCAACAGAAACAATTAAACTAATTGAAGCTTTTGCAAAACGCTCTGCACGTACTCCCGCTTGGATTTTAGCCACGTGTCTTTCATACCTGCCTTCACCATCACTTGCTCCAGCGGCTTTCAGTGTGTGCTTCCTCCACCCTCAGACAGGTCATGAAAAATAACTGAGAAAAGCAGATTGGCAACAGGTTTGAATTCCTCTTGGGTAAGCACTGGGTGAATGACAAATTTTAAAAGATCAAAAAAGCACCGGCTTCTTTAGTTAGCTAAATGTACGTGTCGCTCAAGCCTGGGGATAAAAGCCACCGCTCCCTCGGACGACAAGGCATCGGGAGCGACCCGGCCAGCTCGTAACGCGGCACGGGGCAGAGGTGCCGTGGCAGGGCGCTCAGTGGAGCCCGAATAACTGCGAAGTGGGATCCCACCCTGTCGCTTCTTCTCCCCATGCTGGGTGCTTACAGTCACTCCCTGCCTCACCTCTGCTAAGCCCAGCTCAGGCCCACTGTGATTTCCAGAGCATCGCTGGGCGGCTGCAAACCTGGTCCTTGCTTTTGGGCGACCAAGCCCCAGCACACACACGGCACCACGTGGCACTGCCCTTCCCGCTGTTCCCGGCCAACTGGCGTGCTCCCACCTGCAGGACTGCAGAGATGTCCCCACGCCGCTGCGGTTTGGCGTTACGGGGAGACCTCAGCCTCGCTGGCAAGTTGAACCGAGCTGGCTTTTTGGGGGAGATTTTGCATGTGTGGTTTCTTTTTCAGTACTTCCCACAGCTAAAAGACAAAACATTGAGGCTGAAGCGGTTAAAGTCTGTGTCCACGCTAAAATGCACTGATTGTTTTATAGCATTATTGCTGTATGAAAGTGTATGCTTCAGACCCCCTCTAAGGCAAATTCTGGGGTAGTGACACACGGTGGGAAGGAGAAAGGCTTACTGGGGTTTCATCCCTTTTCGCTCTATAAACCACATTTTCAAATTATAGAAATCATATCGTGCGTCTGATCGGATCCCAGACTGGCAGAACCATTCCCAACAGAGCTGTTCTCCTTAAAGTGTTTAACCTTTGAAATATAGATATGTCCACTATAGATATGTCCAGTTCTGCCCACTGAAATGTCTGTTCACTTACCATACGCTCACTACGTTTTCAATTTGACAGTTTTAGGAACTGTTTTTGCAGAGGCAAGAAAGTAGTATAAAGACTTTCATTGTCTTTATGTGCTTGTAAATTAGCGGTGTTTAACAGCCATCACTCCTAGATACATCAGTTATAGCTAAACCAATAGAAGTGCTTAAATGTAGCTAAGGAATATGGGAAATACAGAGGGAAAAGTCCATCAAGAAAGAGGAATTTTGGGGTGTTTGTGTATGTATATATCCTTTTACCAAACCAGTATTCAGATACTCATAAAGGGGAGAGTCTAGAGCAAGGAGCTCACCTATTCCTGCAGCTCTTTAACATTCATTTAAAGCGTCATGCATTTAAAATGCAAGAGGATCACCTCTATAATAGCAAATATCAACCTGCAGATGTTTCCTCTGGTCAGTGAAAGTGCCTGAAGCTCACAAACTCTTCTTTTGCCATCAGAGCAGACAGGCGCTAAGGCAGATGAGAGACTGCTTATTTGACACCAAAATAATCTATCAGTGGCTGTGCCATCAATACCACCCCTGTTTCAACCGCAGGCACTTGGCGGGGAGAAAGAAGAGATGCTGCAGTGAGGAAAGGTGACACTGAGGAGTGCAGAGAATGACTAGCAGCAAAGTAGTAGACAGGAGACTGAATATAACTGATGAAGAAGCTTGAGGAGGCAGCACACAGAGAAAAAGAGGTGAAGTGTGCATGGGAAGCACAGGACCGAGCTGTCTTTCCAGAGGAAACACAAGGAGGGATTTGTGCAAAGGAAACCACAAGGGACAGTGATGGATGCAGCACAGCAAAGGGTGACAAAAATGCCCTTGGAGAGAGCCACCGTGCCAGCAGCACCGGCCAGAGGAGCAGCTGCTTCATGTCCACAGCAGCAGCCCAGGAGGAGTGGGTGAAATGCTGAAGCACTGACCGCTTGGGTGAGGGTTGGCCGTTGCATGGTACCTCCTCATCACACTGAGGTCTCTCAGCCCTTGGCCAACATGTCCCTCCTCTCATCCTGGGCAGGGCTCTCCATTTGTAGGGTCACCTTTGACCTTCTTACTGCACTTCCTCTCATTTCTTAACTACCACAGTACAGGGCATCAGCAGTAAGATCCAGAGGACTATCCCATCCTCAATCAGGAGGGAGGAGACACGAGGACTTGTCTGTGTACCACATGCTGTTTCCTCCTACGTTAGGTGGTTATTTATATTTCAGTGGCTATGAGAAAGTGGGAAGGGGCGTTAGCAACTAATAGCGTAGCTGCTTTTCTCCAGCTCCCTGAAAGAATTTAGGTACAGGAAGGGAAATCAAGCAAAATTAGGCCCCTACTTCCAAAGTCCCCCTCGGAGCTCCCTTGCCTCACTCCAGCAGCCGGAGACACACTGCGAGCAAAGAGCATTACCCCAGTGCACGCAGGGTTGTGCTTTACCAGGGCATTGCACAAGTCCAGAGATGCTTCCCTCCCACGTCCCAGCCACGGAGAGGTTTGAGCTGCTTCCAGTTGTTGCTTGTGGAGCTGCAGAAGGGCAACGCACAAGCTCTTCCTATCCCACCGAACAGGGTAAAACAGATACTTTTAAACGTTGTGATTTTAAATTTGCAGAAATTTCGTTTCCTTGCAAACGAAGCAGGGAGGATGCATTTTTGCTTCCTATCATCGGTGCCAGCTAAGTGCCCCCCTTGTCCTTTTCTCCTCTCTGGGGCCCCAGAAGTGATGCTTTTCCTCTTGTCACTAGTGTGCACCTCTCCTGCTCTTGGTCCTTGGCCCTCACTGTCTCCAAACAGTGAGTTTTCCATGGATCCTGTAGCCACATGGCCTGCACAGAGAGGTCCTCACCAAACCTGACCGCAAGCAATGGGGCACTTAGAGCAGAAAGCCCCTTTAGGACACAGCGGGATGCATGGCCCATGGGACGCTCTGCCCACCACTGCTTGCTCAGACATTAACACCGAGGCAACTTTGGAAACAGCAACTTTATGAACATGCCGGATGACTTACATACAGGTTTGAGCTATTTCTGGTTCCCACTGGCAACACTCAGCTTGCAGAAGAAAAGCTCGGGTACTGCAGGAATGACAAAAGCCAAAAACTCTAAGAAGCTATGGATCCTTGTTCACGACTTTGGTGCTCTACACTGCATCGAGATCCCATCCCCGCTACAAGAAAATGGGATGATCAAAAATGTGAGGTGAATATCCCACTGAAAGGGAAAATAAAAGCCAGAGCCTGGACCTTTAAACCCTTGCCTTGCCCCTTGCTTTTTTTTTATTTATTTAATCAAAACCTAAGTTCTGTTCTGAAATATCAGACTGCTGAAAAACACCGTCTAGTCCCTCAGGGTGTTCATAACCAGGCGGGTGGGTGTAAAATGGCACCTGGCACTGTGGGGCCTGAAGTGCCCTTCTCCGGTAGACGCTGCCCGCCTGCCAGACCGAAACCACCCCTGGGTGAGGTGCCATGGAACCGGGGAAAACTGCCTGTGGGGCAGGGCCAGGCCTCGCTTCTGGCCGGAGATGCTCATCAATGCCTCTTTCAGAGCAGCGAGTTTAGCACGAGGCACCTGAGCAAACCTCCCCGCGTTTCCAGGCTATTTGCACGTCCTGGGGTTTGCGGGTTTACCCTTGCCTCCGCGGATGCCCCCAGCTCGGCAGCACCCCTCTTCACACACCGCGGAAGCGGGACCCACATTTTTACCCAAACCTGTGTGCTCTAGAGTGGTTTCGAAGCAAGTTTAGCCTCATGGGTACTGACTGTGCTGGTCCTTGATGCTTCAGCTGCTCCAATCTGCTCAGAGACACGAGCACTGCTTTTTTTCATCTGGGAAACAGCTGTAGCAAAAGAAGAACGACCATTCCTATGGTTTCCTTCCCCTCTCAACAAGACTTTCAAAAAGCAGAGTTTCTGTGGCTTCAGCCTCAAACCCTTCTGAGGCATCTTTCAACCACAGCTTCTGCGATGGCTTCTGTGCACAACCATTCGCTGGCGGGTGCCAGGGGAACGCGAGGTGCTGTATTTAGATTCCTATTTTTCTGGGTAAGTAAAGACATGGTGAACAAGGGATGTTCCTCTGAGCTTGCAGGACCTGCCCTTAGTCCCCACCGGCGAGCTGCTCGCCCCATGCCCTGCACTGCCCCGAAGCTTTTCTAAAGCTTGTGCCTTTGCCGGTGTGGGGCATCACTAGTGTAAGTATTAAGACAGCCTCTTTGGCCCACTCGGAGGCTCTGCGAAGCATCCGTAATGCAGAGCTGCCATGGGTGGGTTGCTCTTAAAGAGCTACAGAATTGATTTTTCTTGTGCTAATGTGATTTGGAAGGGGTAACGCTGAGGAGAAAAGTCTGCCTGTTTGGAGACAAGTATAAAACCAGATGTGCCTTGGACACATGTCCAAAGTGATTTCTGTCCAGAGAGGCCCATCCATATGGGCCAAGACAAGGGACCTTATTTCCCCCGCTGGAGAAACTCATTTGGGAGGGGGGCAGGAGGTGCCAGTGAGGAGCAGGAGGCTGCAGCCCGCCGCTGCACCCCATGCCATGAGTCTAATAACCCCGTTTTCTGTAAGTGCCACGAAAGACCAAAGACTGAAGATATGCGCTTGCCACAGAGCCACACAGGTATTGCAAGGCCGGGGGGACAAACTGCACCCTGTCCCGGCTCTCCTGCCCATGGCTCACAGCAGTGCCACCAGGCAGTGCCCGCCTGGGGCTCAGCACCATCCCTGTGCCCCATGGGGACGGGACGGGGACTGGGAGCTGGCACGGGTGCCATGTACCTCCTCACCCCAAATGCCTGGAGGAGGGTGGCATGGGCTGGCCCCGTGGCACCATGCAACTGCCCAGGCAGCTCCAGCTCTCAGCCAGCCCCTGTGTTGCACATGCCCAGCTCAATGGCCGCAATATTTAAAATTACCACCGCCTTCATGCTGAGACCACAGGATCTTCCCTGACATCCATAAGCGTCCCCTGTGTTTGTAGTTCCAGTTGAACTGGCACGCGCCGTGTCAATTAGTGTTAATCACTGTTTACTCCCTGCATCCCTTCCTGTCTGCCACTTGCAGCAAGTTAAAATGAATGAATAATATTTAAATGAATAGTGCATTTGTGATTCCTAGTAATTTCCCTTGGAGTAGTTATGATGAATGTATTAACTGGTACTAATTCATCATGTTGCTTGTAATTTGGCCAGGATTCAGGCAGGAGAACCTGTTTTCATAGCAGCTAATAAATGGTGGTTTATTGCTGCCCTACCAGGTGTCCCGTAGCTGCAGCCTCCTTCCCCGCACAGGAGCCATGAACGTCTGCTTCTCTTGGCACGCGCTTCTGGTTAGAGAGACGATACTTTACAAATGGGCCAGGCTGGTTATGATTCAGCCCTAACCACCACGAACAGTCTTTCTGTTTCATCAAGGGAAAACCGGGTGGAGCAAACATCTAGCCGTTGATGTTCCACCTAACGCCGTGCAGCTCAGGGCCATTAAGTAGCACCTGGAGCCCAGGGAAGTGTTCATAGGCCTTGCCCTGAAACTCAGCGCAGGCTTAGGAAATCAAATTATACCCTGACCTTGCTTATGCATCACGCTTACAGCCGTTGCAGGTTACGCAGGCACCCCCCATGCTCCTGGGGATCCTGCTGAGACCAGGCCTGCGCTGGGGACTGGCCCAGCAGCACCGCGGGCTCCGACCCAGCCCCAGGAGTCGATGGCAAAACGGGTAGCCGAGGGAAAAGGGCTACAAGAGATTGGCAGGATCCCCAGGTCAACACAGGCAGTCGGGCTCTGTGCTTACCCCACCTCAGCAAGGCAGGAATTAAATTGAAGTCTGGCTTATGAAGGTTGCGCAGACTCTGTTAATTCACACCGGGATGTCAGATGAGGGGGCTCGCCTTGTTAGCCAGAGAAATGGCAAGGCTGGGAGAGGAAGCCAGGGCTGAGATTCCATCCTGCTCTTGCCAGCACACTCAAATGCTGGAAAGTGAACGTGCTCACCCGGCGACCGAGCGGGAGCCGCTTACAGGGACGGCAAGGGATTTTCTTGTTAATGAGCCCCTGTAATTTGAAAGGGTTTGTCCTGATGTGGGCAAGGACAGAGGGCACATACCCCTAGGGGATGCGGGAGAGCTTGCCGAGATCCTCCCTATGGCTAAAGATGCTAAGCTTCTGCTCAAACCATCAGTTCATAATAGCTAACAGGTAATGGGAAAAGAAAGTGAATTGGGTTTGGTGGTGCTGGTTGAGGCCATATCAAGACCAGATCAGTGGTGGCTGCCAAGCCAACGATACCCTGGGGTTGATAGTAGCATCAAAAACTGCAGTGGGTTTGCTTTGGGTCTGCCTGTGTCACTGTGCAGCAGCACCATCCCTGCCTCCTGAGGTGCTGGAGCATCCCTATCCCACCCCTCACTCACAGCAGCCAACCGTGTTCCATGCCTTGATATGGAGCTGCCAGGCTGGGGGAAAAGCAGTTCAGCCAGAGGCAGGAGGCATCGCAAGGTCCTTGGGTTAGGTCTGGCTCAGTGCAGGACCAGCCTCATTGATGTCAAGTTGCTTCTGGCTGCCCTAAGGGAGAAGCAAGTCCTGGCCCGTCCACTTTTGCTACCTGCTGCTGATGCACCGCCCATGCAGCAATGGCAAATCTTGCAGGTGTCCAGCCAGGCTCAAAACTAAAAAAGCCTTGCAGCTGCATGGCCACAGCGGTGAGCCCAAACCTCCTCGTGCGCAATCAGATGAGGAGCCACCACCACCAACAGGCAGGATGTGGGGACTGTCCCACAGGAGCTGCTGTTTGCAGCAGTGCTGGCTCTTTGCTCTCCAGCCTTTCAGAATATGAGCCATGAAAGAAGGTGGTACTTTTTCAATCCAGGCTGGTTTTACTCAGTCAGTAGTCCTTGTGATTTCAGAAAGATTGCAACTAGGCAGAGGATTGCTGGGGCATTACAACACACATGTAGCTTTGCCTTGTAGAAGGGTAGAATCATAGAATCATTAAGGTTGGAA
>NW_010512330.1:0-2183 GCF_000687285.1 Phaethon lepturus
CGTTACACTAAAAACAACTTAGATTATTCCAGTCTCAAGTACTGTGGTACAGTTCTAACATCCGGGTCTCCAACATCTTCCTTTACCATCCTTGTAAAGTAAGAAATATTAAAAGATAATAAACACATTAATCTGTCACTGAAACAGTGACTTTTGTCTGTTCACATTTAGTATATGCTGGAAGGCAAGTCTCAAAGACATGTAGATACCAAAGAGCAAAAAACCAAAATGAACTGCAGCATGACAACACAATTTCAATTATTAAGAGAACAAATGTTTATTTATTCTTAGCTCACTCTTGCGTTTCCAAAGAGCACCACCATGATACCAGTGGTCTGGCACCAAAGAAAAAAGAAAGTGAATAATGCAAGACTTTTCAGAATGAACTATACAAATAATTCAGTTGCTCCTTACAGTGCACTTCATGTTTTATATACAAAAAAGAGAAAAAAGCCCCAAAAGGTTTGAACAGAAAGATGCATTAATAACTTATCTTTGTGGGGGATGGGGAGAAAAACAGTGTCATTAAAACACTACACTTCTAACAAATGAGAAAGCACTTCCCTTCTCCCTGGTCTTTTTCAGAGTCTGGTTATTCGTACTGATATTGTAGATTCTCAGAATTATTGGGGAAACTTCAGTAGTGGCTTTTACAAGCCAAGTTTGGTTTTCATTCCAGTACAGCAACACTGTCATAGTGTGCGCAAAGTGCCCAGACTTTTGGAAAGTACACGAACTCGGGTAGGATATTGCTGAGATGCACAACTGCATCACTCATTCACAAATGATGCACTACACTAATGGAAACTGTTTCACTGAAAATGTTACCTGATGGCATAACGCTATCACACAAAGTATGAAACATCTATCCTCACCCGCAGCGACCACGACTTCCTGCTAACATACAGGCAAAGCTTAGCACATTGTTCCCAAGGACTAACACACAAGAGTCTGTATCCTTCAGGATGTGACATTCTTAGTAAATAAGTTATAAAAGAAAAAAGATTTCATTTAATGCCTGCTGTCATGACAGATACAGACCAAAATGAAGCATGAGCAAAATTTCAAGTTCTGATTTCCCTCAAGTACAGCAAAACCTGCAGTTGTGAGCAGTAAGTCTCCGTTCAATTTTTCCTAAGCATTCCTTGTAGATACCAATTCATTAGCCATTGTTATTGAAACAGTAGAAGAAACAAAAAGTACCTATCCCTGTAAAGTATCACAAGAATTAAAGAAATCAAAAGACAATGGTAGATCTCAAGAAGTAACAAAAACAGGTTAAAGAAATGAAGAAAATACAAACCAACTAAAACCTGCAGGACAACAAGCATTCCCCAGCGCTCGCCATTCAGGAGGTCTGTACTTCAAACACACATCGGGGATTAATTTGTGATGTTTTGACTAGAAAGCTTTTCATACAAACGGATGTTTCACCCTGGTACCAGTCAAGACGTAATGCATGTGGACTATCTGCCTGCATGTGTCTTTGGTGATGCATTGACCTAGTTAGTTATGTAATGTAATTTTTGGTGACAACTTCTTAATTTTATGTTTGTGTTGTTTAGTATTAATTTTTAAAGAGACTCTAAGAGTGTTACAGTGGCTGTACATTGCCAACTGAGCTCGCATAAGGAGAGGACAGGACCAGGACCCATTGATGGTGTCAGGTTTCTAAAATACTTGAGAAAAGCATTACAGCACCCTAAGCTTGTGAGATAGGACGCGTCAAGCACCAGGCTTCAAGTAGAACAGTAATGCCAGCTGAGGCAGATGTCTGTGACAGCCCCCATCCCACACTATCTATCCCACACTTAGGGCCACACAAAAATTTTCCTCACAACTATCTAGAATACCACCACAAGTCAGTGATAGTTTGATGTTGTTTTACCTGCACAGAAATTACTCAGACCAACCTCCAAACAAGGATATACAACAGAAGATCACCTGGAATGAAGTGGGACTCTATTCAACAACCAAGGTGCTCAAGCCATGGAATAACAGCCTGAACACTTGCTTGGTTTAGCAGCAGTCACTTGGCTAAATTTGACCGAAGTGTCAGTAGTAAACCAGCTTTGTCAACAAACTTTCTTTTTTTAGAAAAGCAAACTTCCAGTTCTTCAAGGAGTTAGTCACTAGGACCCTCTGGGAAACAGCCCTCAGGGACAAAGGAGCAGATCAGAGCT
>NW_010512331.1:0-17354 GCF_000687285.1 Phaethon lepturus
GCCTCCTGCCCGCACCGAGCATCCGCCTCTGGAGCGGCATTAAAATTAGAAGCTGACTGAAGCTGCGGCGATGGGGGACACACTTTCCCTGCTCTCCCAGCACGTACTATAAGGCAGCCTGCTCTGCCCGCACCAAGGGCGTTGCGTGGCGTTCATTCAAACTCAGGAACGTGTTTTTGATAGACACAACCCATCCAATAACTGACAAAGTCGTAAAATCGGGGGACAAAAACTTTCAACCACTGTCACTGTTTCAGAGGCTGAATTTGGATCCAGAGCTGGACAGCTGAAAGCCTCCTTCCCTTATCACATCAATCCATTAAAATCACACACTCACGGAAACTCTCTGTGGAGAAACGATCACCAAACTATTAATAAAATCTTCCTGAACTATTAATACAGTCTGTGGAAGGTTTAATCCACTGCGGGGACTGATTATGTAAGTGCACAGGCATGAAGATGCTGTTTTTATCCTCAGTTTAAATGACCTTTTGGTTTAAACACTATTGTTTATGATTGAAATCTTCCTGAATCTACGGGACATTATTTTCTTTCAAAAGGGATTATATTTTGATTTGCAGTAAACTGGCAAGTATGGTTGAGATTAAAGTGCATTTGGATGGCAAGATGTGTGTTTGCTTTTCTGACTGCAAAGGGTAGAAGTTATGAAAGCATTTTTAAAATGTTTCTGTCACAAAATTCAGATGTCTTGTAACCTAGAAATATGGTGTAATTTAGTTTTTGAGCTCAGGTCATTGTTCTATGAAGCCAGTTCATGCAGCTCAAAAACATTGGCCCTGAGCATCAGGTTGGATTTATTCCTAATTTTGGTATTCTAGATAGTTTTGCTTTTCTGCCACACTTCGGTGTGAGGAGATGCTGGAAGATCGTCTTGATTTGTAGCTTTCAGGCAGCTCAGAACAACAAAACTGTAAAAGGTTTCTGATGCATACTGATGCCAAAAGAAATAGATGCTGTGAAGGCAAGAACAGGCAGAAATAGTGAAAAACCGTCTCTCATTCACCTCGTAGCTATTGCTCCCAAGCGATTTAGTGGGACATTAGGTACCAAGGGTATACAGTCCCAGACACATTTCAGTTCAGAAACTTCCCGGCACAGGAGGTCTGAGTGGAGAAGGGAAACAATGATCTCCGTAACATTTTCCTCTGAGCTGCAAGTTTGGAGACACTTCTCCAATCTGAAATGAAAAATGTTTCGAGGTCTGTACGGATTTTGGGGTGTCTGTGGCAGCTCCACTGTGGCACTCAAGAGTTCATTTCTTTCTCTTTTTTTGGGATCATGCAGAGGGGAATAACTGAAAACAGTAAGGAAAAAATACATAAAGTTAAAAAAAGACAAACCAGGCAAAAGAAAAGTCACATCTTTGGCACCAGTTTCATTCAATCAACAGGAAAAACTAAAATCCTGTGTTTGGACAATTTTGTCTCTCTAGATTTACCTTTACCGTTTGGGAAAGGTGCCACTGCAGCATGGTTAGGTATAATACTTGTTTTAGTTTACTTCAGGTCCCAATGAAGAAGACCTGGTCTGACTTTGGAGTGAGCTAGCTGCCCAAGCAGGTATCTATCTGGAGTCTTTTCACAGTTTCTTCCCAGCTATTGCTGTGTAGCACGTTAGCTAGATTAGCACTGGGTTGGATGAATTTATTCACACCGCAATTTTACCTCTGAGCAACATGCCAATATGTCCAGCTTTGGTTTCGGATAAAATGACGGTAGTGCCCACAAATAATTAAACTAAAATTCTTGCGTGTTATATTTTACTTATGCCATTGGAATAAAATGTAAATATATCCTCAGGTTTGGGTATTTTTAACAAGGAATCAGGTTAAGAAAAGGCTCCATGATCCCAGGGTCCTTTTCACGGTAGGCTCCAAAAAATGTACCTCATTATAAAATACACCTTCCCAAGGAATCACAAGACATGAGAACTCAAAAGAGAATTCCTAAAAGCAAAAGCTCTCCAACAGAAAATCAATTTCAGCTACTTTCACCTTGCCCCAGGGAAAGCAGCAGAGAGTAAGGTGTGGGAAAGGTCTCATACATCTTCCTGGAACTGCGCAAGGCAGACCTCCAGACGGGAGCTTTTCTTTCCAAGACAGCTCTGCTCTAATTAGGGACTTCTGCAAAATTGGTATGTTGCAGTTCCAAACAGTGTCTGGATGATTCCCATATCAAATTCCTTTGGTTAAAAAAAAAAAAAGTCTTTGTCCTTGTTCTAATTGACAGCCTTACAAATGCAGGTGGACTGAGGGATGAAGGTCAAATTGAGCTTATTGTGCTTAATAGGGTAAGGAACAAAAATTAGCAGAAAGTTACACACATAAAAAAATGTTCTTTGGATGTTATTTTTTTCCTGGCCATCATGCTGCCTTTTCAAGGGTCTTTGAGCACTTTCGGGTGTACCTTCAGAATGAAAAGAAAGAAATTACATTTAAATAAAGCTGTTATATGAGGAGTTTTCCTGTAACACTTAATCTACTGATGTACCAGACAGAATCTAGTTTATGGACTCGACAGTCTATGTTGGGTGGACATTAAATTCATTTTCTATATTGGAAAGTACATCCTTTTCATTAGTTGACCTTTTCCAAGGGCAGTCTGCCAGTTTAAACCTCTGGCTGGTTCCTATAATTCTCAGCATTCAGACCTTTCTGGGTAATGCGGTATCATTAAGGCTGGTCAACATGTTCTAAAAAAACCACATTCCTCCTTAGAAATGAAGTCTGACTGACATTTCTCGCTGAAGATTGTGATCAACATCATCTGTGTACTCTAGTGAGAAGGCAACACTATTTTATTTTTTCTGGTCACTATAAAGCTCTGTGTCTTAAAGTTTCTCTCATTTCTTTATTGTCCTTTGCTTCCAACTCAGACCATATCTTCTGCACTGACCTATGCTGCTATGCTACATCCTGGGACAGCTGTGGCAGCTTAGCCCGAAGAGCAAAAGAGTCCAGAACTTCTGCATTAGAGATATAGCTTGTGGGATGGCAGCTGCCTTCACAGATATAGAATTAAAAAAAAAAAAAAAAAAAGGAACATTCCAATATTTCTTAATAGTATATTTTTTAGAATATTCTATGAAAATTTTCAAATCTTTGAATTTTCATTCCCCTGTGGGAAGGAAGCTACTGAATATGTGCATTTTGCATTTTTGGCTCTGGCCTGCTCTAAAACCCAACTTCAGGTAGAGTAGAAAATCACTTTAGGCTTCACTTCACACTTCTGTTGGTCAATGTGTTTTCTCGGTGGGCTCAGATTCTCTGCAGCTCTTTCTCAGCACAACCCAGCTGAAGTCACTGCAGCCTGAAGCACTGCAGTAGTTTATATGTCAGAGCTGTATCCCTGAACTCTAATGAATATTCCAGCAGCAATGGAAATACAGTCAACTTTACAGTGAATGAACACCACAACAGAGCGTGTGCCATCCTTAAAAAGCTCAGCTCATAGTTTTCTGGGATTTAAAATGGGATCTCCTGTTATGTTACACTGCTTGGCCTCCTGTGTGCTGGCTTGACTACCCACTAGTCTTGCACAGAGCATCCAATATTGAGATTTGTAATGATTTCAGGTAAACTCGTGTGTCCAAGGTGTAAGCTGCTTATACTACTGTGTAGCAAAAGAAAAAGGTATCACTTAATGCCTGTGGCCGTGCACAAACATTACCCAAGTACGGTTTAAGACGACTGCCAGGGCAATCCATGGCCAGTGCTAAAGAGCACAGAGAGTCCTACGAATCTGTCCTGGGTGGTAGGAGGTGGTGGGACACCAACATAGTGCTAAATCTGGGAAACAATTAGACCTTGAAGTGGTGCAGAAGCTACACCGAGCAGGTGTATAAAGGGATTTTCCATATCATCTCACAAATCCACCCCGTATCCTCACCAGCTGTGCTCAATCTCTGATGCTCCAGAGGAAGGTGAGAGAAAGCCCCAGGACACCCCACGCTAATTGTGGGGGGAGTGAGCCTGCCTGATCCGGAAGCCCTGAAGGAAGAGACCTGATTACGCTCCGTCTGTAGGGGTTAGGAGCACAGGCAGGATGAGGACGGCTTCATCAGCATCTCCCTTCACGGGGGAGAGACAGGCACCTCTCCTCTTGCTGGAAGCAGATTTGCACGCAGGAGCAGCGGTCGTCCCACATTGCATAAAAATGCAAAAAATCCTCGTCTCTTCCCTGACTGACTGACATTTGTTAGATGAGAGTGTAGGTACAAACTACCCATCACAATATACAATAACCTTTAAAGACATGCCAGCAACCCTCTCTTTTATTAAGCGTGCCGCGCTGCCTGAGCGGAGTAGGACGCTACTGCAAACACCTCCCCGGCGGGACGCTACCTGCATGCTAATGCCGAGGCTGTTTGCGCGCAGCCTGGCAGCGAGCGCGGGGCTCCGGCAGTTTCCATGGTGCCGTCATGGCGCGCTCTCCCTACACCTTCACTTATCAGCATTTCCCACCCATCCTCCTCCCCACAATATGCTGCTCGCTCACCCTGAAAGGTCAACCATTGTAATGATGCTTTTAGCAGGGGGGAGGCGGGGAGGCCGAAGGGTGAAAAGGTGAGCGGTGTGCAGCGATGTGCGTGGGAACCGGGGGCTTGCCTTACGCCGCGCGATGAGAAATTGGAAAGCTTCCCCTCGAGGGAGCGGTGCTCACCAGCCCCCTCTCACTTCCCATCCTGGCCAAGTCAGATGCCCTGATGGAGTTAAAAGGTGTTCAGGCGAAGTGGCTGGAGAGCCTACTTTAAATCATCAGCAGTTGATGTGTTAGTGCGTGGAGGGGAGAAGGGACTGCGTCTGCTAACAGAAGAAACTGATGCAAATGTTCCCAGGCATCTGTCTTTTCCCACCTCCCTCCTGCCCCCCTCCCAGCAAGCCCAGTGCTCGTTTGCAGCTGGCAAGAGGCAGACTTCTTCCTCTGACTTTCATCCTATTGAGTGCCGGACTAAAGCACTGCATCTATTAACTGCCTTCCTTTTCTTTCTTTCTGTAGGACAGCTTTCCTGCCCGTTTTGGAGGAGTCCATTTTGTCAACCAGCCCTGGTACATCCATGCCCTGTACACGCTAATCAAACCATTCCTCAAAGACAAGACAAGGAAAAGGGTAATTAGAAGGGGCCGGGGGGGATAGGAAGCTGCAGAGCTGGAGTAGCTGAGTAGCTGCCTGCTTTCCTTTCTTCCTTCTTTTTTTCTCTGCATTTTTCATATAGCCTCAGAGAATTGTTGCTATTATTAAAACTTAGAGTTTTCAGTGGTCTGGATTGAATCAATAACTCGGCCAGGGACCAGAGAGCTGTCATCAGTAACAAAGCGTAGATACATTTTAATGGGACATGCTCAGGGATAGAAAGAATTGGTAATGTGGAGGGATTATCAGGCCTGGCTGAAGTCACCTGCAATGAGGAAAACTTCAGCTCAACTCTTTTTGTGAGAGTAACATTTCCTACTTCATTTCTTCAGCAAGTTGACTGTTTTCACATGGTGGTAACTCACTTGTTTCCACAAGAAACGCCCATGCCTGAAGGCTGTTTGCTCCCACTGCAGAAGAGGCAGGTCTTCCTCACCGAAACCCATGTGGCGACACAGACCGGTACACCCCCGGGAAATGTTGAGTCCCTGGGGTGCGGGGCTGGATTGCCTCCTTACATGCCGAGGACTTACTCTTCACATCTTCCTTCAGTGAGCTCCACTATCTCCCTTTTCTTCTCAGCGCTCTTCATACAAGCCTTTATCCTCTTACAGTAGCAATAATCAGTCATTATTCCTGATTTCTGCTTTCCCTGATCTGGCACTTAAGAAAGTGAAAGCGTCATGTGCCAAAAGCAAGCAAATCAGGATTTTCAGAAGTGCTTATAGTGCCAGCCTAATTCTTCAGCTGCACACTCCAAAGCTAATCCCCCGCTCCCACCTGCCTGAACCAGAGCTGAACACTTCAGAAATTCCCACCTGAAGCTGCAGCATCAACGAATGATGCTCCACACTTCATTAGTGTCATTACTATTGTATTTGATAAAGTAATGAATTGATGATGACTTTGAACTTTCTTTTTATTTCTTAAAGATCTTTCTTCACGGTAACAACCTCAACAGCCTTCACCAGCTAATACACCCTGAATGCCTGCCGTCTGAATTCGGCGGGACCCTTCCTCCGTACGACATGGGGACATGGGCTCGAACGTTACTCGGTCCCGACTACAGCGATGAAAACGAGTACACCCACACGTCCTACAACGCCATGCACGTGAAGCATGCGTCCTCCAACCTGGAGCGGGAGGCCTCGCCCAAGCCCATGAAGAGGTTAGTATTGCCTTTGAAACCATCTCTTATTTGGCTCTCCAAACAGGTTTGGCATAAATCTAGCAGGAAGAGCTCATGTGGCTCGGGGAGAGGTTGCAATTTGGCAAACATTGACAGTAAGGAGCGCGTCACCCTGGACTGTGCTCACGGTGTGGCAGGAGAAAGGAAGCCTCTCTGTGGAACCGTAATTACTTGTCTAATTACTGTGAAGGAAAACAAGGGGAAATTAATGAGCCCCTGCACAGAGCATTACAGAAGGTATATCAGAGTGAGGTGCTCTTCTGTACGGTGTAGTGCGGCCAGCAGCACCACTTCAGTGCTGGTTCCTATTACTTGCTGCTGCTGTGGTGCTGCTGAAACCCGGTGGTAACGACAAGGGTTTTACCTCCTCGGAAATGCAGCTTTTGTACGATGAACACCACTGCCCTCTAAAGGGAAAAGGGGTTTGTCTCCTCCTGCTGCTTCTACTCCCACCTTCTCCATCCAGCCCTGCTAAGGCAGCAGAGCTGCTCTTTTAAGTTCTTTGATTTTAGAACTAAATTTTTTTAAATTTAGAACTAAATCTTTGATTTTAGTTCTAGTGGCTGTGCATTCTGCTCCGAATGCTTAAAGTTACACCTCTCGGGAGCATCACCCTCAGTAATTTGCACTGGTTTGGGGGCTGGGGTGAGGAGGGACGGATCCCTGGCAGAGGTTTGTGGGTGGTACGGCGGAGCCGACACCAGCTGCAGCGAGCGATGGCAGGGTTGGCTTCCCTGCGCTTGCCTCAGCCTGTGCACCGCACCCCGCGGAACTGCTTTCCATGCGATCGCAGCGATGCTTTCACTTGCTGCTGCCACTTGCTGAGTGCAGTGCTGGCAGACACGGTGTCACTCTGTGCGACGGGGAGCGGCCATCATTTTGTAACAGCAGAATCAAAGCTGACAACACAGACAAGCCATAATGTCATGCAATTAATTTTAAAAGTCTTTCAGCTTCAGAGGAAAAAGAAATGCATTTCTGATTCACCGCTCCCTCCCAGGTCGGAGGGACGCCACGCTGCTGCAGCTGCAAAGTGAAGCCTCGTGCTGAAAACGCTCACACTTACAAGCGACGTTAAGGGCCGTGAGTCCCACGACTCACAAGGCCACGAGTCCGCAGGGCTACGACCCTTTACAAGGCTGCAGCCACGGCATGAGGAGCGGTGGCCATCTGCAGAGTGAGCAGTTCTTACTGCTGACTGCCAGCCAAGACTGGGAGCCAGGATGAGTTTACAGAGCCTGTCCCAGAGAGCTGATTTTAAAACAACTTCTTTTTTCGTTAATATTAACAGTGGGATACATTGAATGATTTTAGAAAGATGCTAACTAAACATTCCATCATTATTATAACGTGTATGTAAAGTTAAAACAAGTGTACAATTTACGTAGGTTTATAGAAAGAAGTCCGCAGTTTTTAAAGCTCTGCAGTGTTAAGAGCTGTTCACAGGTAAATCTTTGCTGAGGATCAAATCCTCGGCTGCAAAGAAAGGAGGGGTCTTATTGTGCCCTCAGGGAAGAACCTCAGCTTGAAAATTAGTCCAGTGCCAGAAAACCCTGCCTCGAGGCAAAGCTTTCTTTCATAATCTGTTCTCTAATACAAAAATGCATTAATACAAATATGGCGAGTGGATGAACCTAATTTGTCATGTTGCCTCTGGGCAGACTGGATCTAACTTTTAGCCTAATTTCGTTAGTCGGCGGTTAAGTGAACCATCTGATCTTGTACCCCGTGGTCATTACTAGCTGTTAGAGGTGAAAAGTTCACTGCTTCGACAGCTTTTCTCCTACGAGTATTTGCTTTGATCTTCCCCTGAAATTATGGTTTGGCCTAACTTGAGGTAAAAGCCTACGCTTAGGAAGCATAATTGTGTGCTTTATTAGATTTATTAGACTAGATTTATATCTAAGGCCTATTAAAAGGTCTACAGACTTCTACTGGCATTATTTGTCTTTATATATCCCCTCTCCTTGCCTCTTTAGGTTCATACATCTCTAACACAACGAGAGTCTCAGGCCATGGCTGAGATTACTGGATACTCCATGGAGGTTTACACTAGGCATAGGTGATCTGCTAGCATTAGTCTTCATCTTAAATATAATTCCCTCACAACTACCCTATCATTTTTTCCCCTATTAAAGCAATTTTGCAGTTGTAAAAATCTATCCTCTCTTCCTCCACTCACAGTGTAAAAATCTTCAAACTCTTGAGTAAACATAGTAATTTTGTAAGTGTTTCTATGTTGAAATGTTGGGGTTTTTTTAAAAAAAAAAGGTGGCTGACCTTTTCTTTAGCACTCATACTCCTCTGAAAGAGATGATAAATATATGAAGACAGAGCCTTCTTGGGTTTCTGTAATTTAAGGATGACAAGCCTTGCTGAACTATGATGGTTCTCCTCCTCTTGGACTTCCCAGATGTCACTGCAGGCTTACCTGCCCAGTAATTAGCTGCAGGGCAGGGCAGTGCTTATGAGTGGTGGATTTACCCCAGAGGCTGGGGGGGACAATGGTTGTGCCCTCCCTGAGCACCGTCCTGCAACGTGACAAGCTGCAGGGTTGCAAGTTGCCCCTCCTGGCTCTGCAGCTATTTGCTGTAAAGCCATACAAGAAAACCCTTGCTAGAGCTGCCGCTGGTCCAGTGCTGTGTTAAAGCTTTCTTAACCTTGGAGCCCAATGCTGCTAGAATAGCTTGGGGTCTTGCACTGTGACCACAGAGAACTGTCCCTGTGAAGTGTAGTACCTTCATCCTGCACTCGGAGAGAAGCTCACCCTGGGCACAACCTACTCCAACATAGTGTCTAGCAATTTTAGTAGCAGAGATGCTGAGAAATCAAGATAGGAATTACAGATCTAGAAGAAAAATGACAGGAAATGGAATCAGAGAATAACTGATCAAAATACTTTTGTAGCCACTACGTTAGAAAATAGAGGGGAAGAAAGAGGGCATTTTCACGATGTGACTGAAAACAAGCTGAAATCATCACCTGAAAATTAAATAAGTCTCAAAATGCAGACAAGGAGAAAATGAGGCACCAAGCAGCAGTGCCAGGGAGTTCTCGAACATTGGCTTCAGGACTGACAGAAGTTCTTTGGCTCCTGTCACCCGGGCAGATGAACATAAATTGAAACAAGTTCACCTCAGAGTTGCAAGGAGAGTGAGGAGAGTGGAGAACATATTTTTTCCAGCAAGAAGGTGTAGAAGAGAGTTTGTTTGGTTTGGTTTGGTTTGGTTTGGTTTGGTTTGGTTTGGTTTGGTTTGGTTTGGTTTGTTCAGTCTCACAGAGAAAACGTTGAAATGCATGTGAACATTCTCTACAAATACTGAAGGGAAATAAAACTGGGGAGAAAGAACAGGTATTTGAGAAAAAGGACAACTTAGGCATGAGATCAAATAGGCATAAGCTCACCAAAGTATACCTTGGCTGCAAATTAGAGGAGGAGGTTTGCAAACCATCAGAGGAATGAATTACTGAAACAGCTTGTCAATATGACAACCTAACTGATACATGAGTGAGGTGGCTACCAGTGGTCACAGGAGACTAGACTTGCCCCTCAAAGTCTCATTAGGTTCCAATTTCTGCTCCCCTAACAACAATGGAACCAGAACGTTATCTTCTCCCCAACCACAGGCAGGAGTGGTTTTATGCTGTGACTTGAAATTGCACAAGGTTTGTTCTCAAATAAGAGTCCTGGTTTGCTTCAGAGAATGGAGGCATTGTAGATGGAGACAGGATTGAAAATCCTCTTAGAAAAAAACTGCCACTGACTCTAGTTAGCAATATGATCTTGAAAATACTGAGATTTGACAAGTTTCTACAATATGGAAAATCTTTAATCAAAACCAGTGCAATTGTCATTTTTCCACCAGTGGCCATATGAAGCCCCACTGAGGCAAAATCAAAACAGTGGAAATTGCACGCCCATCTGCAGTATTATCTCACACCCTGGGAAAAATCCCAGAACTCAAGTACTGTATGAGCAGATGGGAAACAAAGCAAAACAGCTGATGACTCCACATAATGAGTCTTAATGGCCAGGGGAAAAAAAAAAAAGGAGAAGAAAGTAACAATAACAAAATCCATTCAGAACATATCTGTTTATTAAGATTCAGCTCAGTGAAGTTTGAAATGGGCAAGGTAATAAATATGCAAACCAGCGTTAATACAGTAATAGCAAAGTCAGTCCAATCCTAGAGCTTGGCTGCATCCATGGGATAACCCTGTGAGCAGCAACGGCAACAGACGCTTCCCCTGTTGTGGGCCATCTCTTCTGAAGCCTCTGCGTCCACGCAGGGAGCCCGTCACTTACGAGCTGTGGGATTTGAGAGCCATGTAAATGGTGTGAAAAGTCAGAGCACAGGGAAGAAAATCACCTCCCTTTCAGCTGTGGCCAAACCTTCTGTGAGGCCTGATGGTCAGAAAGGGGCCTTGGGTTGCTTTAGCCAACAGGGAGCCAGCACAGCATTTGCCTGAGGCACTCGTGCTGGCTTTGTTGATGAGCTGTTGTTTTTGGGAACAGCTGGAGGTTTTATCTGGGTGTGTAGTGTAACGAATAGTTATGGCGGATGGTTAAGCCTAGCAGTTAAAGAGTCAGAGACTGCTCTCAACATGTCACTGAGCCAACAGGGCATAGTCTTTTGGCCAGCCATAGTGGGAGAAGCATGCCTGTAGCTGTTTGGGTACCTAATCGCATTGAGCCAGCACCCCGAATTGGAGAGATGGATTCAGCGACTGGGGAAGATGTGAAGGAGCTCAGTTCTTTGAGGAGTTTCCTTTTCCCTCAGTGTCACCCTGCTCTTACGCTTGGGTCCAGCAGCAGCAAGTAACCTGCAGTAGCACGTTGCCTCCCTGTGACTTGCTTTTCTTTACAAGATCTGCCTTTCTGCAGCTGCATCTGGGTCACTTCTTGATGTCTGAACTTGATCTTCAGTCCAAGTGACAAAGGCTGCCTTCGCTTGTTCTCTGTGCAGTCACTAAGCACAGCCTGGGAGCTGCTCTCTCAGGCTTCAAAAGAGCACTGGCTTTTAACCTGCTGCCAGTGCAAACAGGTCTGAAAACCTAGTGCAATTTAAAATTGCCCTGCAGAGAAAGGAAATTTTACCTAACAGCTACTTATATATTCTGGCCAAACAACCTGTGCTGTTTAATCAAATTTATTTAATCAAAGTTTAATTAAGGATAACTTTAAAAAAAATTCAGGTTAAAAACTATTCTTAGGATAACATGGATTTCAAGAGCATTACTATCACTGAGTCAATCTCATTAAAGACTCAGGAAATTCAGATTTAGGGTAAAACTTTTAAAGTACAGCCAGGCACGCTAATTGTAAAAATGTATAATTTATCCATCAAGACACCATTACCTCTCCTGGTGCAACTTGAGGCTGTTTCCTCTCATCCTAAAGGACTTGAGCACCTAAAGATGCAATGACCTGCCCAGTGGTTCATCAAAAGCCCCTATATTAGGCATTTTGAAAATAGGGCAAAAGAACCTGTTGGAACGTGTTGCTCCACATTGTTGAGCATAAAGATGTTTATGTCCTAGATTAGAGTGAAAGGATTTTTTAAAGTACAAATTAGGGTTTGCTATTATTGCCTCCTGATGTGTGCTTTTTCAAAAGGACTGATCTTCAGATGAACTTGTTGCTGAAACTAATTGTTGGTTCTCAGAGATGGGATCCTGCTCCCAGAAGGAAGGGTGTCACAACTGGTATACACTAATGCCAACTGGAACAGTTTTAGATCCAAAAGGGGTCATTCATGGGGGTGACTTATGTAAGGTTTTTATTTATCCAGACTGGTGCCTCCATATGCTCAGCTGGGCTGTGCAAGGCAGACCTTTCTAGTTGTTATCCTTGGTGTGACCTTAATGTTCCTTCGCCATATGTTTCTGCTTTTATGGGTCATGTTTTATGCCGGTTCACAGTCAGCACCAATTTACTGCAAAAGTAGTAAAATACCAGCAAATAAAAATCAGTATGAAAATGTGTGAAAACTTCTCACTGCCCATGGATGGCATCTGGATTGCTCTTCTTGTAGCTGGGGTGCATTTCCACATGTGCTGGGGGAAAAGGGAAATACCCTCTGTAAGCTTCCAGTTAAAATAACTCTGTAATATGTGAGGCTTATATTCACTATTTTATTATGAATTATTTCGAACAGGGGATTTCTGAACGGTTCTGTAGAAATGCTTCCCCCATACACAGATTATGAATGAGATATGTCTTGACAGTAAAGCAGGTGTCCCAGGGGCATACATATCACATAATGTATGCATTACCTGGTAACGTAGATTATTAGCTGTTGAACAGTTTCATAGCTTTTGACCGGAATTCTGCTAATAGATCAGAGAAAAATGGACAGGAGCCAGTGGACTTGGCATGTTAGCAGGTCCTGGGGAGGCTGCAGGGGAGATGGTGCAGAATATCCTCAGGAGCCAGGAGTGAGAGAAGCCGAGAAGGAGATCAGAAGGTCAAAGCCACGTCTGAACCACAGAGAGGAGGGACAGGTAGCTTGGTGCTGGGGGTCCCCTGGGACAAGGCTCTCTGAGGGTGTCGACAGCGTGGTTTCATCTGTTTACAGCACTCAATTACCAGTGCATGGGTGCACCAACACAGGCTGGAGGTGGGAATGGCAGAACCAGTGCTGTCAGGCTGCCTAAAATATTGCGTTGTAAATTATGTCTTCAGCTGGCTATAAATTTGCCAAAAGTTTAGTAAGTTAGATTAGAGATATGACACTTAATAAAACAAACAGTTTTACACTGCTTATGTCTTTTGTTGCCCTGTGAAAAACCCACTTACATCTGGCCAAGTTACAAGCCTTTGAAAGGGCAATTCACACATGCTCTGTAGAAACATATTCAATTTTAGCATTTAACGACCCCAAAGATTGCGTCATGCTTTAGCTTGGCCTCTCAGAATAAATAAACTTGTTCAGCTCAGGGTGATGGTTCAATGCCCACAACGTGCATCTCCTGTCTAGGCCATGGGGTGTGGAGCATTTTTGTAATTGCAACTTTTACTTGTGATCACAGCAACTTTCCCTGCACTAGGCCAGGCTGCAGCAAGACATGGAGCTGAGATTTGGCAGACCACCACCCCAGGCCCTCAGGGCTGCCACCTCCCCACTGTTGGCAGGAGAATTTGAGAGATGAGGATGCAGGGGTGAGCCCAGCTGGGATACTGGCAACTGGGATCACTGGGGTGGGATCCCCAAGGTGGACTGAAAGATGAGGCAGGCACGAAGCACTGGAAGCATCTGGGCTAGGGAGCACACTCGGTGGGCAAGAAAATGGGGATGCTTAGGGGGAGGGTTGATGGAGACCAGGAATGATCCTTTGGTTAAGCCTGTTGGGTGCAGCCCTGGAGAAGCGTATCCTACTCTCCCTCTCTCCCCAAGCCCCTATATTGGCCTGGCAAGTCACTTAAACCAAACTTGACACAGATGGTGAGCTTGCACATTGCTTATTTTCAGCCTGCCAAGCTATAGGCTCTGGGGTCTAATTCCCAGAAATACTCAGCGCTCACCTGCAACAGAAATCAACGGGACACGTGCTTTGAACACAAGCTGCCATCTAATGCTGAGCACTCTGCAAAATGAGACCCTTGGCACTGGGAAATGGGCACCCCACTTTAGAAGAATGCTTGGACCCTCATCTCCCTGCGCTTCAGCTCTCCACATGCAAAATGGAAATTAAAAAAACCCTCACAGCCGTGCTACGGCAGTAAATGAATTAGCATTTAAGAGGCACACAACTACTGTGTTGATGAACTCCACAGAAACGCTCAGGAGGGAATAACAAGGGCTATCTTCAGAGCAGGCTTGGAATAATATGCAGCAAATGTGTCACAGAGCCACACGCTGAACTGCTAGAAGAAAGCAAAATAAATAGCCACTTCTTAGCTTGGCACTATCTACCCTGAGCATGGAGGGAGGAAAGAGCCCTCCGAGAAAGAACAGTGCGTGCTCCCGGGGCTGGGGCGCAATGCGGGGGTCACAACGCCCCTGCACACCCATAAAAGCCACATTTTGGCTTCTCCTGCTGTGGCAGTCTGACTTTCCAGCCTAAATAGTACATCTGCAGGGTCGCTTTCATGCTGCACTGCTGCTCTTGCTAAGGACAGGGAACTTCTGATTTAGGATGGGGGAGTAGGAAGCCAGATGCCCTTTCGTCTCAGGGCTCCATCTTCCCCGTTATTGCCACACAGAATTGAAGCGACTATGATTTGGAGGCAAACGTGGTTGGGATACTGGAAACTAGCATCACTGGGATGGCACCAAAAGAGGCAGACTGAAGGACGAGGCAGGTGTAAAGGACTGGAGTATTTGAGCAAAGGCGCTGGAAGATGTTGGGCTAGAGGGAGCACTTGGTGGGCAAGGAAATGTGTGTGAGCAGGAAAAGCATGAATGAATGATGACAGGAGTGTGTGTGTGCATGTGTGCAATATTCATAAAGTGGGAGAAGCAAATTTTCTTCATTACTTGGCTTATCCTTTGTTTGGATATCATATCCTGCACACTTTTTAGCAGCTATTGCCACATCTGCTGTAAATTGGTGCTGACTGCTGCTGCAGCGTTGTCGTTATTCGGCCTCGTGACTAGGCTCTACCTTTTGATGGGTGACATATTGCAACCCCAGGGGTTTAAAGGTCTTCCAGGAACCCCTCTCTGAAGTAGGTGCTCCTATTCCTTCTGTTGGAAAAAAAGTATGTAGAGGAGACAGCCTATAGCAGAGAAAGGAAATGGAGAGGAAAAGCTCCCACCCACGTCTTTCCCCTGCCCTGGACTTGGGATGTGACCGAGGCAAGGTCTTGACACAGAAAGTTAGAAGAACTTAGGAGGAGGAGATTGTCAGACACACCGATAAATGAAAAAAGACCAAGGTGCACACCCTAATCCCAAGGTTGGCGGCACAGACTGACTCCTGCCTCTGCTAGAGGAGTCTGGCTGCATTTGCCCTGCATAGTGCCTGGCTCGTGCTCTCCTCTGGGTCCCAGTGGCCTTAAGGCATAAGACTGTATGTGCTATGCCAAATACTTAAGCATTTCTGTATGTTTTCGCAGTTCAGAGTGTCTGCAGTAAGCTGAGAGCTGTGTCATAGCCCACAGGAGAGCTGGTTTTACAGCAAGTGCCAAAGGGTATGCGCTGCGTCCCCTGGGGTGTGGGTGATGGGACAGGTCGGGACAGGGTGCACAGCTGGCCGGGCCATGCTTAGAGCCAAAGGTGGTGCCGTGTCATCCCTTCCACTCTTTGGTGCAGACCCTGCAGTGAGCTGTGCCCAGGGTTTGGGGTGAGGAGAAGCAGCTGGGGCCAGCTGTCGGGAGAGGAGGTTGCTGGCAATCCCCCTGGAGACAAGGGGTCTCATGCTGGGGGTCACTCTGCAGCAGTCGCCTCTTTAGCAGTGTAGATGCACTTACAGAGACTTCTTCACACATGCAGTTAAGCACAGACCTGAGCCATGGTCACCTGGCTTTGAGGAGCCAAGGCACTACTTGGACACCTCTCCCTAGGGTGTGCCAACTAACCATTGGGGAGAAAGATGGTCACTGCTGCCATGGTGGCCACACAGCTAGCTCGCGTTTGGGAATCACAGCAGCTTTTCACCACTGTCCTGTGGGCTAGGCACTGGGCTGGAAGTAAGGTTAAGCCAGACTTTTGGTGCTGCTTTGCCCCCTGACTCACCACATTGGTGGCTCACTTAACCAGCTCAGCTGCGTCCCTAGACACAGGTGCTGCTTCGTCTCTTTGAAATGCTGCCGATGGGGTATCATCAAAGCTGCCCCTCTGGGCAGGTCTGCGGCACAAGGCTGCGCTGTCTTAGCGCAGTGCCGTGCGCCAGCACAAGTGCAGAAGCTGCAGAGTTGCATTAGCAGAGCTTATTAGCCTGGGCACAGAGCCACACTTCATGGCTTCTGTGCTGGGGTTGTGCATCGCTGAGCGGAGTCTGCCGGCACCACCTGCGGGAGCGTACGCCTCTTGCAAGGTGCCTTGCCCATGCATTTCAGTTTCAAGTGCTCTGAATATTAAAAGAGCACTTTTTACCACAATTATTTCACGCCTGCACATCTGCGTGTTTTCTGTAATACCAGGGAAAAAAAAATCCTTGTTTTTCCCACCTGATGAAGACATACTCTTGAGGTGCTACAACCTCCTCGGCAGTCTAATGGGAAGGTGGGAGGGCAGAGAAAGAAATTGCCCCTCAGACCTTGTCAATACAAAAATTCATGGGTGTGATTTTAAAAAAAAGTTTTCTCTGCTTATTATGTCCAGTAAAGGGAATGAATAATTGGGAGATGAACAGCCCTGAGGTGCTGGTGAAATGGGAAATGAATTAGAGGGAAATGAGCAGATGGGAGGTGAGAAGTAGATGAATAGAGTCACACGATGCGATCTGATTGATTGTCTGCAGTGTGTCACTCCGAGAGCTTGAAGCCTCCTGCACTTGGGAAAAAAAACATGCCACCCTACTCCTTCCTCCACAAAACCCTCCAAAGGAAGCCCAGCACAAATGTAACATGTCCTCGCTCCTGTGGGCTGCAGCACATCAGCATCGCTGTGATGAAAAACATAAAATGAGGGATCAGAGAACTGGAGGATGTCTTTTAAGGCAAGCATGCCATGATACGCTGGCAGTTACTGTTAGCTTAGTGCAGGATTTGGTATTTTATCTATTGTGGGAAGCAAAACTGATACCCCACAGACGCCAGTTCCTGTGAGTTGATTCACTCCAGCTGCACTCTGACAAGATCCTTCTGAAATCAGTGCAGCTAGAAGGCCTTCATCCAGCCTTATGTGTTTTTTGACTGAATTTGAGATAGTTGCATTAAAATGACCACACACACACACAAAGCCATCTGCTCTCTTAGATATTGATTTACATACCTATGCAGTGCTGTCATTTGAAATATATTGCTGACCTACTGAAGAAACAGCTGGATAGTGTTGATTTGACGCTAAGATGCTGATTGACGCTAAGTGGCCAGCGTCCTCCCAGAGGAGGCGCAGCCATGGTCG
>NW_010512332.1:0-2298 GCF_000687285.1 Phaethon lepturus
GCTGAGTACAAATACCAGATTAGTGTCATGATCAGCCATTTTATCATATCGTAAGCCACCATTACAAAGTACAGCACAATGATAACCTTGACCCAGTTCCCAGAGACGATAAACAGCACACCAGGGAACATACACAGGTGTTACATAACACATCCCTGCAAACAAGCACAACAACTTCAAGAGCAAATAAATCAACATTGTGACCAGCAACTATCAAACCAATATAACGAATGCTTATAAGACGGATAAGAAGTAGGCTGGTGACTGATTCACCTGTGACTGCTGTGCTGCTGCTTCGTTTAGCTGATGATCAAGTACACAATAGACAGTTTGTAAGGACGGCTGTCTACACCGGGCCACACCCCAGCAGGATGGGGGAGAGAATCAGGAAAAAAAGGGCAGGACTCGTGGGCTGAAATAAACACAGATTAATAGGACAAGGAAAAAAAAAATTATAAAAGAATATACAAAACAAGTGATGCACAGCACAGTTGCTTGCCACCCCCTGAGTGATGCTCTTTTAGTTCCCGAGCAGTGGCACCTCCCCAGCCAACTCCCCCAGTTTATATACTGAGCATGATGTTGTAGGGTATGGAATATCCCTTTGGCCAGCCTGGGTCAGCTGTCCTGGCTGTGTCCCCTTCCAGCTTCCCATGCACCCCCTGCCTTCTCAATGGCATTAACAAAAGTTAATATTGTTTTATCTAAATTTTTGTTTAACCAACTACAAAAAGGGAGTGACTAAACTCTACCAGCAGTTTTCTTTTTTTTTTTTTTTTAAAGAGAAGTAAAAAAACCTCTCAGGTACACATAATATATTGACAAGGACTATTGAAAATGAAGTAGAAAATTAATAACATTGTCTTCAGAGCAGACCAAGATGTGGGCAGTAAATATTAAATGGAAGTTGATTAGCTGAGTGCTGTCTGTCCTATGCTAAGAGATTGGAAAAACCACATACAGTCTGAAATTAAGAAGATTGTTGTAAATCCAGCCACACAAGGAGATTTAATTATATTGCACAGACATTTTGGGGTGCTTGACACAATATTAAGAATTTTTTCTGGTGCACATTCCATGCAGGTTGATGTTGTAAGCATTCCTATATATGTATTTGTACAAACTGATCCAGAAGAATTCAGGTCCATAAAAACACTGGATCTCCATACAGGTTCATCTGCCCAGAGAATGAATCTTGGCCCTCGTATTGTCCATAATGATGGCCACATAACTATTATTTTGCACTCAAGCATTACATGTGATACTAGTCACTTCGGTTCTAGGTGGTCTCATTAGGGCAAGACCTGTAGTTTTCCTAATTCTCCTGCCCAACACCAAAGTGCCTCTTCAGTGATGTGTGCTATCACAGAGACATTGTTGGGATCACCCTGCATGGCTCGACCTTAAGGAGAAGGAGCTGTAGCGTTGATCTGCATGGCTCGACCTTAAGGAGAAGGAGCTGTGGCACTGAGAAGCTGGTAAACAGCTGGATATCTGCACGGCTCGGCCTTGAGGAGAAGGAGCTGTGGTAAACAACTAAGAAGAAGCGAGGAAAACAGGAACACCTGCAAGCAGCAATCCTGACTGTGTGAGGGGCGCGTGGACAGCGCGTGATATTTTGTATATAGCCAATTGCAATAGTGTGTGTAACAAGTTGTAACCAATCATGAGTGTGTACGCAGTGACTAAGCGAAAATTATGATATATATTGGAGTCAGACAAGACAATAAACGGCTTCGGAATATAACTCTCATAGAGTTGTGAAGTCCATCCTTCTCCCGCAAGACATGGTGGGATAGCTCGCATGACTGGAACGTTGTCATGGATGGCTACGTCCTGTTTAGGAAAGATAGACCAGGAAGGTGAGGTGGTGCTGTTGCTCTTTATGTACGTAAATAACTGGAATGTATTGAGCTCTGCCTGGGGGGGATGAAGTACCTGTTGAAAGTTTATGGGTAAGAATCAAGGGGCAGGCTAATATGGCCGGTATTGTTGTGGGTGTTCACTATAGACCACCAGACCAGGAAGAAGTAGTAGATGAAGCCTTCTACAAACAACTAGAAGTAGCCTCAAAATCACATGCCCTGGTGCTTATGGGTGACTTCAATCACCCAGATATTTGTTGGAAATGCCACACAGCTAGGCACACACAGTCCAGAAGGTTCCTGCAGTGTATTGATGACAACTTTCTGACACAGGTGGTGGAGGAGCCAATGAGGAGAGGTGTGCTGCTGGACCTTGTATTAACAAACAAGGAGGACTGGTTGGGGACGTAAAGGTTGGGGGTAGCCTTGGCTG
>NW_010512332.1:2703-3180 GCF_000687285.1 Phaethon lepturus
GCACCAGCCCCTGAGCCATGTGTTGATCAGGTGTGCTTTCCTGTTCCTTTCAGCCTTCTTCCCTGTCACTGAAGGGATTGATGAAAGCACTACCTGTGCTGAGGGGGGACACATCCTTCTTGGAGTATAATCCATTTTTGTAGAGCGCTGAGAGAAGTAACGATCCTTATGATGGCTATTCTATAAATACACACAACTGCGTAATGTCTGCATCTCACATGTGGAAGCCTGATCAGACCACAAGTCTCCCTAGTATGGTAGACTTATTCCCAGATCTCTCCCATAAAACCTTTCTCCTCTAGCTGTAGCAAATTCTGCTCAGTGGTGCATAATGTTTATAGTAACCTTGTGTGGGAACGGCAGGGGTACAAGTCCCTGCGTGCTGGATCATCAAAGAAGAGTAATAAATAACTCAAATCGAAGATCAGTATAGTGGGATGTTCTTAAAGTGCATAGGGAGTTGATGAATGGTGAGGG
>NW_010512333.1:0-7759 GCF_000687285.1 Phaethon lepturus
GAAAGGTCCCTTCCCACCCAAACCATTCTGTCATTCTCTAACAATAAGGGGCCATGACCAGTTTCCATGATCTCCTGTCTCACATCCTCAGAAATGCTTGCTCTCCACCAGCACATTCCAAGTTGTAGATTTTTGATGAACCCCAAAACAGAGGTGAGTTTTGTGGAGTTGGAAATTCTGGATCAATCCTGTAATTTTGTGATAATTACCACTGGGGAAAAAAAAAAACATAAAATAGCAGCTACCACAAAACTACTTATTTATCCCTATAAAGGGTAAGAGCTAGTGAAGTGGTGCTCTGGACCACTTATTTCTTTAACAGAAATACTTCTGTAATAAAAATTATAATGAAAAATAAAATAAAATAAAACAAAAACTGGCCTTTTATTCTCCCACCCTTTAAATGAAGGGGAGAAAACAGAAGGGGAAGCAGTGTCAAGGCTTACCGCACTGACTGGCCTGGAGGTATGCGTTACCCATATGACAACCTGAGCTTATCACAGTGGGGGGACTTCACCAGGAGATGAACATCTTGAAATGAAGGGGTGAAGAGAAAGAAGGAAGGAAATGCCAAAGAAAATGATCTGAAAATGGGAGAAAACGACCTATTATCGCTTCTTTTTTATATCACACCATTGAGTAGGACTCAGACTAGCTGTCAAAAAGCTTTCTTTGCTGAAAGAAACTAACAGGGGGTCCTGGGAGTCTCATGGGACAGTAAGTGACAGAAGAAAGAGAAGCTTGCTATAAAATGCAAAGGAAAAAGAAGCAGAGAAAAGAAAGGTCTGAAATGGTTAAGGGTGTCAGGCAGCAAGCAGACACAGACATCTCCAGGGAAAAATGGGAAAAAAACCCAATGCAACCACAAAGCACTAAGAAAGAGCAGCAGAAAAAACACTGCGTACCCAGGAACTGCAGTGTCTGGCTCCATAGAAAACATTTTTCCTGTCCTACACTGCTTCCAGCTTCCTGAAAATGTGCACCAAAAGCCTGGATTCTCTTTTCTGAGTGTCCCCAGCCTTGCTTCAGATCCCGGGAAGTTGTATTTGTGTTGGGGAAAGGGATGGATCTCCTGCAGGTCCTGGTGTCCGAACCATCGTCAGTCCACAGCAGCCTCGCTGTACACAAGGAATACTGCAGCCATCACGTTTTTAACTTCTCCAGCAAAAATACAGGCGTGTTGATATCTACAGCATGAAAGGACTTCTCTTTGCAACAGACTCATCCGCTCAGTGCAAAGCTCTTTGCGAGCTAACGCAGGCTGCCTCTTCTGTACAGAAGAGCCATTATCCTTCTACAGATGGAAAAACAAAACACCAGGGAGTCAGCCCTCTTGATTATACGCATACAGAAAACTTAATTAAAAAATTTGATAATACAGGTCAGGTCACTTGTTCTTTTCTGGCCATTACCTAAAAGACACTGTTCCCCTGTATTTGCTAAAGTTGTTATTCAAGATGGGTGCATTAACATAGCTAGTGCTGTGCAGCTCTGGAGAACAGACCATGCACTTGAATCTCCAGGATAACAAGACCTCATTTTTATGAGTAGACTGATGAATGGTTTCTGAGGCAAACCTGTATTTTTACCCCAGGAGGAACTGAGGCCATCCGCAGTCACGTGTCTGTCCCACTCCGGCCCTCGATCAGCCCGGGCTGCTGGACAAGCATAGCAGTTTTCATGAAGAAACTGGGGATCGGTTAGGGTGGATCCCAAGCATGAACCTGTGCTCTTAGCTGGGTTTGGGTGTCCCGGTGTCCAAGGGTGCAGAAATATGAATAGTGAACTGGTGCTGGGATGACCGGAGCTATCTGGGTCTCTCCAGTGCATGGGGGTCTGTTTGACCATGTGGAGAGTACAGAAGGACTCTGGTATGGGTGTGTAGGCTGGAGGAGAAGAGAAAACATGCACACTATTGCCCTGCAGGCATCAAAGGCTTTGCAGGGGAGGACTGATCTCCTGATCACTGCCCCAGCCTCAGGACCGGGCAGGTATCATGTCGCTGGGGCTGGACCTGCTTCCAGCAACTGGCAGAGCTGTTTGCTCTCCGCTGCTCTGCCTGCTCCTCTGGAGAAGAGGAAAGCTCCTAGAGGGTCCTCCAAAAGGCAGAACAAAAGTCTACTTGGCAGCCTGGCGGCAGAGCTGGAAGCGAGGAGGTAGGAGTCGGTGCCCAAGGGATGGAGAAAGAGGCACCAGCTCCCTATGTCTACGTTAACGCCGTGGCGACACATCTTTATGTATTTTTATTGTTGGCGAGGGGGAAGCGGGTCGTAACACGGGATCCAGAGATGAACTGAGGAATGCTCAAGCCCAACAGCCTCTCACTGATCATGCTGTTATTGTCCCTCAGCCATAAATCCTCTCGTCCGCAGCACAGGGCCAGCCATCATCCCCAGGAGCCGTCTCTCTGCACTCGGCTGAAAGCGTCCGTCTCCACGAACTCTCACACATTGCTCAGCAGGGGCTGCAGGAACAAAACTGCCGTGCACTGCTGCCAATACACTCACATCTGCAAAACGGAGCTCTCCTCCCCAGTGTCCCATCTGCTGCTTTGTCATTAGAGACTTTGTTCACCCCACTTTACGCTCATTATCCAAAACACTGTAGAAGTCATCACCAGGGGCCTTAATTTTCCCTATCAGAGCTGTAAAAGCATCAGAGTTTAAATGTAAGAACTGCTCTGAATTACAGACAATGCTGTGAAAAACTTTTTTGTAGTAATAAACTAGCTGAAAACACCAGGTTTTGTAAGGCAAAAAAATGTAGTCTAGTGAGACTAGTCAGTAGGATCCCCAGGCATCTCCTCTTACTGTGGCCATAAGGCAACGTCGTGCATCTCCTCCATTTCAGATTCCTGGCTTTCACAATAAAAACAATATAATTTTTATTAGGCACCAAGACCTCTTTCTATTGCAAGGGGAGAGCGAGATGCCGGAAAATGCAATCCCAGAAATGCAACGCATGGGGAAATAGCTGAGTGGGAAGCTGCTGTGAACCAGCCGGCGAGGCAATGCTGACATGAGTGTGAAATAAAGTTGTTTCAGGGATGTGCCAGGATGCTCATGTCCCACTGCAGTCCACTACTCTCTTCTGAAGCAAAGACCCCAAGCTCTTTCCTTTAAAAACTATTCTTCTTTTTTTTGTAAGACCTAACCAAAGAATTTCCCATTTTATACAGCAGCTCAGGAAAAACATCTCATGGTATTAAACACCCAGGCTTGGTTCTACCAGGCTGCCCCATTCCGGGATGCCCCCCAAGGACCGGGCACCTCCCTCACTCACAGCATCACCAGCCTTCAGCCTTACTGGAAATAATCCCGATTTAGACAGTGGAGAGAGGGAAGAAAAGCTCTTGAGGGTAAGGCACTTACTTGGACAGGGAAGATCCAGGTTTCAGCACCTAACTCAAAATCCTGTGGGCAAGTTACTGGATGAAACGCAACAAAACAGAGGGACTGAAAATGGATTTTCACACTTTCAAAAGCGGTATGAGTTTTTCCTCTCGCCCCAAGCCTGTAGCTCAACAAACCACCAATATTTTTCTGGAAAGAGGATCAGCTTTGTCAGCGTAGGGGAGAGCGTGTCTGGCCTCACCGAGCTCCGTGCAAACCGCTGCAAAACAGGCTGCAGCCTGCTCTCGAGACACGCTGCAAGGCGACCGGACTGTGGGTTTAAACTAGACCATATATTCATTCTGGTACAATGTCTTACAGATATTCTCAGTGCCTTGTCAAATCAAAGAGTCTGTATCAGGAGTTGAATGTCTCCATGTCAGTCCTTCTGGCTAGCCAAAACCCAGGCTTCTCTGTATCCCATAAAAACCATGGTCTCCTCTACCTCTCCTCCCTCCCGCATTTCTGCAAGGCTGAATATATTTATGCTTTGAAAGTACTTGGAAGTCCTTAGCTGGAGGTTGCTACATAAATGGAAAATATTGTCTCTTAAAAAACAAACAAACAAACAAAAACCCCAAAACCCAAACACCCTCCCCCACAGCCCTACCCATACTTAGGTGATGTGTTAAAAAAAAAAGCCTTATTGCCACATCCAAGACAGAAGATCAATGCTTTTTATAAAAACAAGCACCAATGGAAGGCTCTTTTCCAACAAGATGGGAAGTGGGGGAGAGAGGCCAGCAAAAAATCCCATGGAGACTCATGATTGATTGCAGAATTGCAATACTGATTTGATTTCCTTTAAATAGTGATATTACAGCTTTAATCAAGATCGAATCAAATGACAAATAATAAATCACCGAGCAGAGTTCACACCTGAATAAATAAGTAAGTTGGCGGTGGGTGGAAGAAACGTTTAAGATACGAAGAAGGTTTCAAAGTTGTAATGCTCTCATGATTTTGCTGCAGTAATAGTGGATGGATCACAACGCAGTATTTGGCTGGACGAGTCCGTACGTCCAAAAGTTACCTCAGGCTGGCTCAGCTCTGCTGCAGGCAGCCCCAGAGCCCCGGGGGAGATAAACTTTCTAAGCTGAGGTTTTCACTTTTTCTCCCTGGATCTCAAGCAGGAGGATAAGGATGCATTTTGGGGCTAATTTTGGGAGTTTGTGGGTGCGGAGCAGAAGTGGTGGCAGAAGGAGGTGGTGGAGGGACTCCCTGGGGCGATGACACCCCACCAGCTGCATGAAGCGCTCTCAGCCATCACCGACTTCTCTCTGGCCTCCCCTCTCTGCTCCTCGGCAACTCTTTTTATTTTCCAAGGACCCTCCTCGTGCACCCAGTTTGAGATGGCTCCTATTCTCCTACTGCGATTAGGAACCTGGTGACGAAGGTCTTGTTCCTCTCAGGGATTATTTCTAGTGATCCCTCAGCTCGCTGAGCACGGAAACTCATGCCTTTGGGAAGTCATCACCGCTGCTATATCCAATAGTGAAAATGAAGGCTCTTTTTCAAGTTCTGTTCCAAATAATCTTTTCCAGTGCAAATCAAAAAGCACAGGCAGACAATTGCAGATAACATTTAATTATGGCAGTACCTTTTACTCAAGGATCTCAACAGTTAGTTAATTAAAATCACACCCTGCTCACGCAGCACACGTGTTGGTAAGCCAAATCACAAATGAGCAAGCAGAGCTCTGAAAAGAATAATGACAAAGAACCACTTTTTTAAAAAAACTACTTTAAAAAATACAAGTCAATGGGAAATTGCTTCCTTGAAGTCGCAGTTGAGGACTGAGACCTGAAAGACAAGAGGCACCTCTTTTTTTTTTTCTTATTTCACATGTCTTAAAATTATTACCCAGTCTTTTTTGCCCCCTTGCTCTTCTTGGTTCTGTTCTCTCATACAACTGACTTGGAGGACTTCAGAAGTGTAACTAGGTATAAAATTTTCAAACAGCAAAGTCTTCCAAAACCACAGTTGATCCGATCAGCCCACATGGCAAGTGGCTGCCAAAGCAAACAACTGAAATCTGAACGCTGCCGAGCCCTGGAGAAGAGCCCGAGAGCCTCGGCCATGACTCAGCCAGTCATCGTTTCTATCCGTCAGTAGGAGGAACAGTCCTTGTTTTCAATCGCCATCCAAAATCAGGGCACCTATCTGCCTGGCATCGGCCGTACGGCACAAAACTGCATCTCACTCACACAAGGCACACACTTGTAAGACCTTTGAAATACAGAAACAAAAAGACCTGTTAGGTTAAAAGTCTACAAAGCGTTTAAAACCAATGACTTTATACATCAGAGAAGTTCTTCTTCTCAGTGCAGTTTTCAAGACGAAGGTGATCATGCAGAGCTTCGGCAGCACCTCCACCTCCCCTCCTTGCTCGCTGTTGCTTGCCCAAACCAAACACTACAGAAACAGGAGTTTCTAAACTCTTCTGGGCTAAAGGTTTAGGTCATATCTGCCTTGAACAGCCCCCCAAGAAGCCTCAGAGGTGTAAGTCCCAGCAGACGTACGTACACAGGGGAGAAGGTTTCTGCTAGCTGCGCCATTGCCCGCAGGCCATACAGATGCCGTGAAGAGCTCAGTTACTTTGCAGTAGCACAAAAGAAACTGGAGTTTGGAGGGTTTACTTGTAATACACACAAATCTATTTGGGCATCAAGGATAGGAAAGCTAATGATTTTACCATATTGTGCTAATGTACGTACAGGGAGAATGAAGGTACGTACAACGTGTACAAGGAAGATTTGCGAGAGTTAAACCAGCTTCTTCAAATCAACAGGAGATCATTCAAAAGTGGCTCTGGTTACTATTACCATAACGTTTTCCTTAGCTTCTGATATATCTAGTTTACCATAAAACCTCTCTAAACAATGAAGGCAAAGACCAGTTTCACAGCATAAAGAGAAAATCCTAGGAAGATGGACTAGGTGGTAATATCTGCGTTTCTGGTATCTTGGCTAGCCAAGAACAGAACGAAAATAAGAAAATCTCCACCTGTTTGTAAATGGCTCCTGAAGCAGAACAAACTTTAGTGGTGTTCTTTTTTAATGAGCTTTCATGTTCTAAGCACCCTACAAAAATTAGGGATGGGAGGCTTCAAGTTTGCAGAATTCTCATTAATTCCTATTAATTCCTCAAGCATCTTTGAAAAATCCTTCTTAATTCATTCTGATGGAACAGGGGTCAACTGAACACATTTCGCAGACAGGAAACCATGGCAGAGAGGTGACGCTGAGTTATCTTATGACCTTTTTTTGTATAAATTCCTCTTCCCAGGCTTTTCTCATGTCTCCATTTCCTATATGACAGTGCATGCATATCTCTAAGGCACCCTCGGACTCCTGAGGGGAAGGTTTTCATTTGTATGTAATGGGGGGTGGTGTATGAATAAATAAAAAATAGGAGTAATTAATAATAAATGCCAAGTTTATATTTTCAGCAGTGTCCATTTTCATCTGCAAATTTTTAAGCAGGATGTGTGCTTAGGATGCTTTTTATTTGTTACAAAGGAGGAAAAATGTTTTCCCCACCTTTTTACTGTGACCATGTCACAGGTCTTAGAAGGCCGAATGGCTTTGCCTTGAAATTTTCCAGCATAATCAAGTCTGAATAAACATCAAACATTGGCATTTCAAATCCGGCGAGGATTGACTTGGAAAGCGATACGCATGTGAACCCAGGAAACTAGATCAGAACGCAGCTTTCTAACATTAGCTATAGGTACTTGGGTTTTTTCCAGCGATGGTCCAGAGTACAAATCCCAATGGTAAACATATCCTACCAACTGCCAGCTATGAAAAGGAAGTAGCTGCCCCTACACATAGAGCTCTCATGAAATCAGCATTATAATTGCAGGAGGGACTTCGCACTGTGCTCCCCCCCAGCGGGATCGCCGTCAAGCATCTGCAGCACAGCACCGAAGGGTCACCCCACGACCCCACATCCAAACAGCACGTGTGACCCAGCGCAGTCCTGTCCTGTGCCTAGACACGAAAACACTTCAGAGCCTTGCATGCACTCGAGACAGGACTGTGAAAAGCACAGCCAAACGCTCCTGCCACCATAAAACGTCTAATGAAAAATAAAAATATTCCAGTCTGCTTCTTTTTTAAAGGAAGACACAAACATGTTGACCATCCAGTCTCACAGAATCACAGAATCATTAAGGTTGGAAAAGACCTTCAAGATCATCAACCATTAACCCAACACCACCATGCCCACTAAACCATGTCCCAAAGCGCCACGTCCACAAGTTTTTTGAACGCCTCCAGTGATGGTGACTCCACCACCTCCCTCGGCAGCCTGTGCCAATGCCTGACCACTATCTTAGTAAAGAAATTCTTCCTAATATCTAG
>NW_010512334.1:0-23680 GCF_000687285.1 Phaethon lepturus
TCTGTGGGGGTGGCTACAGCAATGGAAGCAATCCAATTGGCAGCACAGAGGTAAACCCATCTGGGATGTGGAATTATGGCAAAATATCACTGCCCAGGCAGAGGACCTAGTAAAAGTATGCCATGTAGATGCCCACGTACCCAAGAGTTGGGCCACTGAAGAACATCAAAACAACCAGCAGGTGGATCAGCCTGCTAAGATTGAAGTGGCTCAGGGGGATCTGGACTGGCAACATAAGGGTGAATTACTTCTAGCTCGGTGGGCCCATGACACCTCAAGCCATCAAGGAAGAGATGCAACATATCGATGGGCTCATGATCAAGGGGTGGACTTAGCCATGGACACTATTGCACAGGTTATCCATGAATGTGAAACATGCACTGCAATTAAACAAGGCAAGAGGTTAAAGCCTCATTGTTATGGAGGGCAATGGTTGTAATGTAAATAAGGGAAGGCCTGGCAGATTGACTATATCACACTCCCATAAACCCATCAAGGCAAGTACTATGTGCTCATAGTGGTGGAAGCAATCACTGGACAGCTGGAAACATATCCTATGCCACTGCCAGGAACACTATCCTGAGCCTTGAAAAGCAAGTCTGAAGCCGACATGTCATAAGAATTGAGTCAGACAATGGGATTCATTTCCGAAAAAACCTCATAGACACGTGGGCCAAAGAGCATGGGACTGAGTGGGTATCTCACATCCCCTATCATGCACCAGACTCCATGGAAAATTGAGTGATACAACGGACTGTTAAATACTACACTGAAAGCAATGGGTGATGGGACCTTCAAACACTGGGATAATCATTTAGCAAAAGCCACTTGGTTAATCAGCCCTGGAGGCTCTGTCAATCGAGCTGGCCCTACCCAATCAAAATCTTACGTATTGTAGAAGGGGAAAAAGTCCCAGTGGTGCATGCAAAGTATCTTTCTAGAACATGTTGTATGTGCTCTGCTTCTCACAATGTGAGACATCTGTCCATCTGAGTAAGCTGAGTCTTTGTAGTTGAAATAGTGATAAACAGAGCGAGAAAGATTGTGATATGTTTTGCTTAATTTGTCAAACTTCATAACTGATTTAATTGGACAAAATGCTTGGTTTAGGATTTGTCTCTTTCTTCAGTTTGGAGGAGGATTGATAAAAGTTCTTTGAAAATTACTTAGAAGAAATACTACCTTGAGAATATCTTATATAGATAAACACAATACCTACATCACTTCTCAGTGGACTCTTTGTACTTAAAATCCTGGTAACTTTTGTCTCCCTATTTCTCCCACTAGACATGAACAGAACAAGCTTATTAAGCAGTCAATAGGGACATTTCTTTGACTTTTTTAGGGCTTTGTTTTCAATAAGTGAAGGGTTTTTTTAGATGAAGGTACTTGTACTTGTAGTAATTGTGTATATGTGCAGTTGTGTCACTTATATGACCAAAGATAAAGGGTGCTATGGGACTCCTTCTTGTTTTTTCTCATGTGTACCTCTTTTTCTGTAACCACAATTTAGAAGATCAATTAAATTAATTCATCGTGTATATATATTCTACTGAAGATGGTTGACACACTTTGAAATACTGTGTAATAGCTAATAGGTCCAGCAAAGAAACTAACCAAGAGTTCCCATGTCTGCAAACACTGGTAGCTTTTTAGAAGGTGTTTACAGTAATTTTAAGCAAATTAATAGAAATGAAAATGTGTGTCTTTCTGTCTCTCCCTTTTCTGTTCTCAACCTATCACAAAATCTTGTGCAAGCACCAGCAGAAGAGTAGGAAGCTCATATGGATCAGAATTTCCAATGGAAAGTTAAACTTTCATATCCCAGCATAGATAGAAAGCAGCGTGTGGTTACGAGGTGCCACTGTGTCATTTTGTCATCTCTGTCAGACTGATGCCCACATCTTCTCACCCTTTCCAGTGCCCCACCCTGCTCACAACTTCCTTTTGTCATACTCCTTGCACAGTCCCATATTGTTCTTCTCCCTTTCTCACCCTACTTAGGATCCCTCTGTAATTAAGTTTTACCTCCCAGAACTTCATACCCACCTTTTCTAATTTTTCTGCTGGTGATTTACCCATGCAGTTTTATTCTGTTTGAAAATAGACCAAAGGCCTTCTGAATGTATTCTAGCAGCAGAAAAACAATCCACAAAATTAAACCAGAACCAGTAAAAACTGAACAGGAAGATTCAACAGGACACCACAGATATTGTTCAACTCTGTTCTAAAGTTAGATTCCAGTTGACTGTATATAGGTTCGGTGGGTGATGGTTAGTCTGGGCTCAGTGGCAGCCACGTGTGTTGCCAGAATACCCAGCTCACATCATGTGTGCTTGGTGAAATCTGAAATCTTTTTAGACCATTCAGCTAGTCCCTGAATATTTCAGTTTTACTTCTCAAAAAAAATTTATATCTAGCCACATCTGTACATCTGTACATCTGTAGCAGAAATCCTGCACACTGAGGCATTCCTTCAGCTCCCTGCGTTACTATATCTACTGGAAGTAAATGTTTGAGCAACTGTGGCCAACTTGGTCACGCTGAAAGATGCAATTACTTCCTAAGACATAAGAAGGGAATAATAATGAAATAAATAATGAAAAGAGGTATTGTTTTTTAAAAATGTTTTATTTGAATTTTATTTGAATAAAAATTCAAATTGATCAGCTGACATTTGGACCCCTCTACTCTACATCTTCCCAAGATATGCTAAATATCACCATGGACCAAAGAGAATGTGATTTGAAAGTACTCAGCAATTAACTTTTTAAGTGAAAGTGTCTTCAGCCTTTGCTATTGCAAAGCAGAGCTCTGCGATTGTGCAAAAAATGCTCCAAGGTGTCATTATGTTATGTGTTCCTGACCTGTATCACTGAAATCACAATTATAGCACACAGACTCCCAAGTGCAAGCTGAAGAATGAGAGGCTCTCCACTATTTTTATTCATGAGACACAGACAATTTTGTGAGATGAAAACATTTAGTTTCTCTTATTTTGAAGGGAAATAGCTAGCTACAAAAGTTTTGGGTTCAAATGATGCTAGTTTTATTTTCAGAGCAAGTTTCTATGTGTAAGAGTGTTTGAAAGCACTCACAGTTGCTTGAATTCATCCTTCCACACTTTCTCATGGTGAGAGAAACATAAATTTAAGCTGAGATGATAAAACACATTAAAATGTATGAAGAAGCAACCTTATACATTCAACAATGCTTCCAAAATAAATACCATTAAACTATGTTAAAGATAATATTTAATTTTGGTGCAGTAACAGCATTTCAAAAAAGGTGTGGTTTTTTTCAAAGTAGAAAAACATCAGTGTACGTTTTATAATTCAATGTTTTTGTTACTACCACACTTCATGTCAGGGATGTGATGGATTGAGCCAGTCCATGATGAAGAAGATTTTAGTTCTGTTTTTTAAAAAATGTTAAGGGAATTTAGTGAAGACTTGGTAATGTCAAGGAGAATGAATTTTCCCTTGCAAGTCAAATATGTTCAGGAAACAAAAACTAACAACCTAGTAATGTCTTATATATGTGCATATCTGACAGCTGTTGTCCAACTGCAACATTTTAATTTCTGAAGACAGATTTCAGCAGAGCTGTACTGACTTGGAAAGAATTTTGCAATGGCTATGTGTCAACTTCATTGCACTGCAGAATAGGTACTCTTAACCTGGATATGTTAATGTTAGAACTGTCAATTTGGCCATGCTGTAGAACATCAGGAGACCAAAGGAAAGGCATGCCAACTTTCCTCATTTCTGTGCTGTGAGGCCTGGATGATATAAGACTTGGATGACACTGACTGTCCTGCGCCAAGAATGGTAAGAAATCTGGGCAGGTTAGAAGTCTAGTTAAATTTTCCTTTTGCCTGAAGCATCTCCCTTTTGACACTCTTGTAGTAGGATTTCTTACTTAATCTAAAGAAATCACCAGAACTACAATGTTGCAGAAGCATCACTCTTCCAGGGAAAAAATAGTGTATACATTTATTTTTGGGGGGAATGTATGTGTTCTTCAGGGAATTCTTCCATCAGAGAGATGTAAAGGTTTTGTGAGACTTAATGGTGATAAAGGAACACTGAGACGGTCTAGGGCTGGTTAAAAATCTCAGATGCTATAATACAAATAGGTCGTATTCCATAATGCTTCAACCTTTAGTTTTCAATTGAATCCTATACTAGGACACTCAATACAGATGTAGGTTCTCAGGTGTTTGGTTTATATGTTGTCATCTCTACAACGTCATTTATTTTAAGACAAACAATGGAGAGGACAGAGATGTACTGAATGTGCAGCATCCTTAGATATGTGACCATTGGCTTCACTGTTAAACCTTAACAAAGACTTGCCTTTTTTTTCTTTTCTACACCTCTTTCTGCTGTCCCTTACTTCTTCACTCTTCAAACTGTCCCCTCAAAAAAAAAAAAAAAAAAGAAAAGAAAAGAAAAAGAAGAAAAAAAAAAGAGTAAAGTATTAAAACAGATCTTCTTGGTCACTGTGTCCAGTTTCCTGCTAATACATGAATGGGAACAATTTATGTTTTCATTAATGTTTTCTACCCCTTTCTAATATGCATATACACATATGCTTACCATGGAAAGGTTAGTTGAGAACATCACCTCGTTTAAGAAAAATACAAATTTCTCTCATTTCCAGGCTAAAGCAGTTCATTGTCATTTGTACATTTCAGTTATGTTCATGTTTGCATCCCCTGGTAGTTTAAAACTTATTTGCTTCCCTTTTATTTGTCCAGTAACCACTTACAGAGAGTGTTCATTTCAGTAAGCTGGTGTGGTGTGTTGAGGCTGGCTGGACACCAGGTACCCACCAAGTCTCTATCACTCCCCCTACTCAGCTGAACAGGGGAGAGAAAATATAATGAAAGGCTTATGGGTTGAGATAAGGACAAGAAGAGGTCACTCACCAATTACCATCACAGGCAAAACAGACTCAACTCAGGAAAATTAATTTAATTTATTACAAATCAAATCATAGGAGGGTAATGAGAAATAAAACCTAAATCTTAAAAAACCTTTCCCCCACCCCTGCTTTCTTCCCAGCCTCAACTTCACTCCTGACTTGCTCTGCCTCCTCGCCATCAGTGGTGGAGGGGGATGGGGAATAAGTGTTGTGGTCAGTTCATCACACACTGTCTCTGCTGCTCCTTCCTCCTCAGGGGGAGGACTCCTCACACTCTTCCCTTGCTCCAGCATGAGGTCCATCCATGGGAGACAGTCCTCCATGAACTTCTCTGATGTGAGCCCTTTCCGTGGGTTGCAGTTCTCCATGAACTGCTCCAGCCTGGGTCCTTTCCACTGGGGGCAGTCCTTCAGGAACAGACTGCTCCAGCATGGGTCCCCCATGGGGTCACAAGTCCTGCCAGCAAACCTGCTCCAGCCTGGGCTCCTCTTTCAATGGATTCACAGGTCTTGTCAGGACCCTGCCCCAGTGCAGGCTTCCCACAGGGTCACAGCCTCCTTCAGGTGCATTAACCTGCTCTGGTATGGGTCTTCCATGGGTGGCTAGGTGGATATCTGCTCCACCATGGAGCTCCATGAGCTGCAGGGGGACAGACTGCCTCACCATGGTCTTCACCAGAGGCTGCAGGGAAATCTCTGGTCCAGCAGCACCTCCTCCCCCTCCTTCTCTGATCTTGGTGTCTGCAGAGTTGTTTCTCTCACATATTCTCATTCCGCTCTCTGGCTGCTCTTCCCCCCAACAGTTTTTTTTTTCCTCCTTAACTATGTTATCACAGAGATGTGGTAATCACCATTGCCAATTGTCTCAGGTTTGGCCAGCGGCTCTGTTGGACATAGGGGAAGCTTCTAGTGGCTTCTCACAGAAGCCCCCCCTGTAGCTGCATGGCTACCAAAATCTTGCCACACAAATCCAATACAGCTGGAAAAGCTTCCTTCTCCTACCATGGCTTCTCCATTCTACTGACAATTTATGACGGTTTCTTCATAATTTTTCCAGCTTCCACTCTTCCACTCTACATTACCAGGATTTGTGATGTTCTAAGCACAAATATTGCGCAGCAGACATCCCTCATTCCCTTACATCCCAGAATTAGTCTACTCAGGCTTATGGTGTGAGCAGAAGAGAAACATCTTCTTTAATAGATGTGGTTGCTTTTTCTTCGGGTTTCCAAACAGAGCTTTTGTATTTGTTCAGAAGACTTCCTCTTGACTCATTAGCAAGTCACAGCAGTGCAAGAGGGTCTCCTTTTAACAATAAATTTAATTAATTCAGTAAATAAGTACAAAGATAGCAAATGAAAAAGATGCCATACTGCCTCTACAAGGGTAAAAAGTGAAAATTTCATTGGGGCCATGTCTTCCCTCCATTATCAGATGTGATGCAGTGAAGCCATAGGATTCCTGGAGGTAGAGATAATGCTTAATACAGCCAATTAAATATAACATCAGAGGATTATCTAATCTGAATCTGAACTTTACAGTTTTGGCCAACAGTAATAAAACTCTTGCCTGAACTGTGGTGTTCTCTCAGTAGCTTATCAGATTTGCAGCTCTGAGAAAGGCAAAAGGATAAGTGCATTTACTTTTATATATCTCAATTAAATAATGTTCTTGTAATTTGTAGTAAAAGATAGTATAAAGAGTTTAACTTTTCATTTGGATGTCCATTTTCTTTGAAAGTTCAGGGTTCATGTTTTCTGTCACAACTTGCTCTAGCTTTTAGTAGTTAGAAATATTCATGAAAAATGTCTCCTGACTGAAATAATTTTTATGTCTTCTCTATGTGTATTAAATAGAAAAAGAGAATGCTTAAAAGTAAAGTCTCCTCCTATTCAAGAATAAGATTTTGGGTATCTAAATTTTTTAGACATTAAATTATCACCTACATTTTTCTCATTTGCATCCTCTATAATAATTTCTGTAATCAGGAAGTTGGGTGAAATACATTTACATAAACCAGTATAAGAGGGCTGTTGCTGGGAATCAGAGCTGGTTTCTAGCGCAAGATGATGCGGACAGTGTGAACTTACAAGACAGGTCAAAAGTAGGTTGGAAATCTACAGAGTTGTGTATTTGTAGCCAGGAAGCTACTGTTAAAAAACATATTTTGTTACACTTATGTGAAAAAAAGGAAGAAATTTGTTATCATATTGTTTAGACCAGGACTATCTCTCCAATGCTTAGTCAAGTAAGTGGTGTTTTCTTCAGTGGGTAGTTCTAGTAATTTGAACAGGACAGTTAATATGAGTGTCATTTGCTCAGTATGTGAATTTCAAATAATTTAACATAGCATGATTAAACAGCTCTAGATGACAAATTTTCCTGTGCAGCTTTAACTTTCATTGTAATGCTGTGGCTGAGATTCTTCAGTGAATAAAAAGGAGAGTAAAGAGATGCTTTTTATTGCTACATACAGAACTGAAAATGCATTGGTTAGAGTAATGCTGGAGTAACCTATAAAATCCCTGTGTTGACATTTGAGAAAAATATATTAAAAAGCTGTAGCAGATGAAGAAAAGATATTCACATGATTTGAGGTTTGAAGAAAATACTAACTTAAGAAGAAAGACTTGAAGAGTATCATCTGGAGAAGATAAAGTAACAGGATTAGATTGCTGCATTCAAGGGTACTGTCAAGCTAAAATTAACTAGAGCACAAAGTTAAAATTGAGGTATCATTCCTGGACACTTCCAGATCAAGTTTGAGTAAGTGGAAGAAAAGAAGGTAGAGTGCCTACTGTAAAATGACACTTCCTAGAAGGGAAACAGGAATGCTGGGAGATGAGTTTGTTGGAGAAAGCTTTTTAAGCAGACCTCTGCATGAGCTAGACTGGCCCTGTTTCCATGGGGACATGTCATTACCAAAGGCTTTTTGAATCTCTCTGGAAAAGGTATCTGAAACCTTAGAAATTCAAAAGGAAAGATAAGATTTTTTTAGCAGTGGTGGTCCTTAGCCACAGGAAGAAATGTTGAGAGAAGTGATGAATTCTCTATCATTTGATATATTCAGAAAGAGACTGGCTACCTTTCTGAAAGACATGCTTTAATTAGCAAAAAGCTCCTGGGCTTAGTGTAGAGGTGACAAGATGAAAATGGCCTGACATCAATTCACCAGGCAGGATGAACTATATAAAAATCTATCAGCTCCGGACAACTAACTAAAGCTTTCAGTACCAGCTTTTTCAGCTGGAAGAGCTAGTGCTTCATCATTTAATAGAAGTATTGAGAAGTTCAATTCAATTATGTCTGTAAGATACATGGACTCCTTCCTGTGGAAACTACCTCAGAAACAGAAGACATAATTATCAACAGATGATTGCACTATTTGTGTGCTCAGGAACACATCTCTCTCAGTGTTTCCTCATCAAGAAAATGTTGCATAAGCAGAGTTCGGATGATGAACAAATCATACAGAACAATTCTTCCCATGTCTTCAACAAGACACAGATTATTATGGAGATTACAAGCTGCTCAGTGACTTTCATTTCACCTTTTCAACCAACTGTTGTATCTATGCAAGGGGAAGGAGGCATGTTTGCAAACTCATGCTTAAGAAAAAAATGTGTGAGTAATACAGCAGCTATTGTGGTATCATCTGTGCATTTTTTCCCCTTGTACTCTGCTTAGGGAAAATGAATCATGGGCTGGATGATTTGTAAAGGATATTTTACATAAAATTATAAAGGACATTTTGGCTTTCAGATAGGATTACTGTCTGTCTTTCATTCAATGCAGAATATTTACCTTCTCAGTCATCACAACCACAGCAGTATATGAACCTCTGCCTTGAGAACATCCTGCCTTTTGCCCTCAGTTTGTTTGGGATGAAATCTGTCCCTATGCTCATGCCTACTAACATACAGGAAAGTAGATTATTTGATGATGTGAATTTCTGAAGATCCACCTGCCATCTGACCAAGAAGAGAGAAATATATGCACACTTTAGTTTCCATCCTCATTCAGTCATTGGTCATTTTTTGTTCTATTCCTTCCTTTCTACATGTTTCTTAGATGATAAATTTTTCAGGCCACATTCGCGGTGCTCATGTGTGTCTGTGATGACAGAAGTTGGTATTGATGTTATTTCAGTAACAAAACCTCTTGCCTGCTTCAAAACTAAGACAGTGGCCCTTCATACACATGACCTTGAAAAAAGAAAGGGAAAAGGAAGGACATGTTCTATGTCCCTTTGCCCCTTTAATGTGGAAACTCCATAGCAAACTAATTTATCAATATTCAGTTAAGTAATTAAGTAAAATAAGTGTTTCATTTCATACATGTTATAAAGTTATCTCTGCTGGATGTAGATTGAGGTGGTCTGGCACATGCTTGGAAAAAAAGAGTTAAGTCTTAGCAAGGCTTCTGCTGAGTGCTTTTAAAGATGCCTTAGAGAAAATATATTAGAGGCATGACTGCTACTAATATTTCACAGTATGAGGCAGGGCTATTATCTTGCTGTTCATGGTAACTTCTGCTCTTTACAGAAGGCAAGCCAAAAAAGTAAATGTGAACTTTAATGAATACTCTCTCCTGGAGGCTCCAAATCTGAGTGCAAGAGCATGGCACCTATGGGGAAAAAACCCAGAAGTTACCTGGCATTAACATAGCCTACCTCTGCATTAGAACCATGTCAAAAGGAAAAGTGATATACATTGCAGCATTAGTGCAGATATCAAAACTGCAGGGAAAGTAGTTGAGTGAGGGAGTAACGAATTGTAGACATCAAAGCAAGTAGATTTTTCCCCAGATTACTTTAGGAGTATTTAAAAATGCTTGAAACAACTCAACCAGCCACGCACTAGGATGGAGATAAAGTATGAGTCCAGGAAGGCAGTTTGTGTGTAGGTCTCGGTCCCTGTAATGTTTTCACTGAAAACTCAAGCCTCTCCATCCAGCCTGCAGCAGCCTTGGGTGTACAGGAAGGAATTGGACTTCTAATGTAGGGTGCCTGTCAAATCTCCTTCAGCAGGGATACAGGAGTTTGCTGCCTGTACTGTATTTTACACATGTCCCTAGTTCTCTGCATGCACCCTCCAAGGCCCTGGCGGCATGGATGACAGAAGAGGCAGCTGTGAAGCAGCCTTTTGTTGTATTGCTAATGGCCACTTTGGTATCACCTTTTTGGGGGGATGTTTGGATACAAGGGACCATTCCTGTAGGCATTTGTCCTTGAAAAAAAAATATGCTAGCCATACCAGCTCCACTTTTTATTTATTCCTTCTGCAATTCCCTGTAAGAAGGAGGCTCAGTGTTCTCTTTTAAAGATTTAGGGCAAAGACCTCACAGAGAGCTCCAGAACTGCAGGAGAAATGTCCTTGAACTTAAATATCTGGATAAAAATAGGCCTTTCATGCAGTGAGGCAGCCACCTGAAATGTGCTTTCTGACTGACACTTCATCAACCAACCTTGAACACTGCTGCCACTGCCTCCCAGCATCCCGCAAGCAGGCAATGGGGGATCCCTTCCACCTCCTCCTGCCAGCGGCAGTGCCAAGGCCAGCAGTGCCCTGCACAGAGGTGCCTTACCCGTCCATGCTTGATACCTAAGAGCAGTGTTTCAATTCCCTTCCTGCCCAAAATATGCTCTCGTGATTTTCAATCTCCAGGTTAAATCACCTGAGAATAACCTAGGTAAAGATACAAAAGAAACAGAAACCCAACCTAGTTTATTCAAAGCCATGCAGACAGAGACAGGCAGAAGCTGTGAATAGATTCCAAGTCTTCTTGCTCATATTCCTGTGTCTGTTGTCCAAGACCTTGTTGCTTATGTTTTAAAAAAGACAAAAATTTCTGTCTTTTGGAAGCCCCCCTGCTTTTCTCCTTTCCCTTCCCTTCTTTCCCCCACCCTGCTTTCTCTCCCAGATGCTGGAAGAAGTGAAACTCCTGTACAAACTGTCCCTGCACATATGAGATGTAGAGGAGCATGATCCTACATGAAGGGGATGCTATCTGATGTGCTGGCAATGCGTAGGTCTTTTTCTGTCCTCTACCAGAGTTCAAATGGATTACCTTGGCCAAAGTGAAGGACCTTTCTGTGACCCAGTTTCCCCTTCCAGGGAAGATGATAAATCATAACACTGGGGATATTTTGAAGCTTAGTTCTGTTACATTCACTGCAATAGTTTGTGATTAGTGGAAGTAAAGATATGAGAAGAAATTAATCAGTTCTAATGCAGCTATCTTGTTGGCACGATATTAAAGCAGCTGATTATGGAAACTTAACTGAAGGAAATGACAATTATGATCAGTTAGCACAGAAGAAAATATGTGATTCACAGCCTGATGAGAATGTAACTCCATACTTTTCTGTTCTGAAAAGAATACTGAGCCATGACGTGCATATTTTCTGTGTGAGTTGAAGATGCTTTAATAACTAAATCTAGGATTTCCTTTTTGTTGAACTTTTGCTTTGGAAGAACTGTTGAGGTTCTGCAAAGCACAGCCTGCCCTGCACAAAGAACTTGAGCTGCAAGTACTATTACTAGGCTCACAAAAGGCTGATGAGAGAGAGACAGACTGAAACTGCACCTGTTTGACAAGAAACATTGCTCTTTTATATGCTCTTCACAACCTGACCCCCTGTAGGGCAATCGGTGATCTTTGAGGATGATGGAACAGTCTCTTCCACAAATAGTTTGTTTTAACCAATATGTTCTAAAACCTCCTTTGCTTTGGTAGTTTCTGTCCCCTTGTTTGCTTTCTCTCTGCCTGGCTAAGCGTTTTCTAAAGGAGAAATCTCTAACAGAGAAACATATCAGTGTGTCAGTCCTGTTTCTGGATATACCTGTAGGGTACTTCAGAGCAATGTTTATCACTATATAAACATGGTGGTTTGTATTTTTGCTTACTGTGGTCTTAGCATGACATTGCCTAGTACGGCAAAGCTGCAAAGAAGATGTGGCTTCCAAAGAAGTCTTGGAGCGAAATGACACCATTCCAAACCTTAAACGGCTTGCAGACTGGGAGTTTGACATTCTTCCCTGAGGTGAATGCTTGGGAGAAATCAGAGCAGCATTTTGGTTTCCCTGAAACTATTAGTGAACCACGGGCCTCTTTGAAGAGCATAAGAAGTTGTCTTTGAGGATGGAAGGAGGAGATAAAAAGTCATTGTTTTTTTCACATCACTTTTATCAAGTAAGTTATGGGTAGTGATGCTTGGCAGGTTGGGTGTGTTTGACTAATATATAAAGCATGAAAGCACTTCATTAGCGTTTTTCTTCTCATGGGCAGACACTTTCTGCCTCTGTGCCTCTTGCCTCTTCCTACTCTCCTTCATCCCCTTTGTTGCACAAGGCTATTTATTGCCCTCCTTTCCTCATGCTCCTCTAAACATTAAGCAACGCTGTAAAGCAAGGGAAAAGGGATGGCCACTTTAATAGTTCCATGCTATATGTTTGCTTTTAATTAGTGTTATCCCAGAAAATTGTATAACATCTTCTATTCCACTTGTGTACCATCTACCAAAGATTTCTGTCAACAAGGCTTGTATTATACCCAGGTGAAGGCTTCCAGACACTTGCTGGTATTTTATAGCAAATGATACAGAGGACGAAGGAAGAAAAGGGTATTGTCACCAGCTTACAATGATACTAATGATTTATTATCATGTTAAACTTGAAATAATTTTTAGTCTTGAGTCATCACAGTAACTATTGTATCTGATAGCTAAAAAATCCTGGGATTTTATTTCCATAGTGTTGTCACCTTGTTCACATTAATTTTGTATTAATGCACCCTCAGAATCCCACATCTATTTCCTTCAAACACCTGAAGACCTGCAGTCCCTCAATCTAATTTCATGATCATCCTATCTGTCTTGCATTGTTTCCCTTTAACATTGATATAAGTAAGGAGGGACCTTGCTTACATTCTGTAATTCTTTTTTTTCAAGTATACATACGAGCAGGGATGTTTACTTAAAAGCTTTTAAAGCAAGGCACTGAAGTACTGGTAGCAGATGTAAATCTAGCAAAACCTTGCTATGAATTGAGTGTGACAATCCTTGCTGTTGTTCTGCAAGTTACAACAGTAATTCCAGGGAGATGCAGAAGACTGGAGGCTTTGATACTGTGGTCAGAGAGATGTGCATTAGGTGACATCCACAGCTCTGAATTCCTTCCATTATAATTGGCATGTATGACTGTAAAAGATGGAGGTAGATTAATTTTTTCTTCCAAAACCAGCAATGATTCAGAGGGAAGTTTCTGAGAGTCAGTATTTCTTGGGCCTTGTTCCATATTAGTCCATCTTGGTCAGTATTCTTTGCTCTACATTGTGCAAGGACAGCTTAGTACTAACAAAACAATTAAATTTTGACTTGCTTAGAGGTGTTTCATGGGCAAAATAACACTTGAAAATAATTCAAATCCAGCCTTATCTCTTGAATATTTTGCTTCAATTTCATTGGTTGGATTTTCAATTAAGTTGAACTTTTCAGGTGAGTAATATATACCTACTGGAAGATGAATACAGAATACAAAGATGCAACGTAATTCTGTCTGATTTGCTCAGGCTGCCAAGTACAGAGGGGTGCTAGAAACAAACCAAGCATACTACCTGAACTAGATGAAATGGTACACCTTGGCATAGGGGTAGATGGGAAACTAGACTGCAACTGTCTAGGTTTGAGGTTGATTTTGTACTTCATAAGAGGGTGATGGAACACAAAAAAGATTTTTTTAAGGCTCAGATGAGCAAACTGGGCTAATTCCAAGTCTAAGAGTTTATTTTCTTCAGAAAGCTGTGCTTCCTTTAGAAATCTGTGGGAGTTAATTCCCCATTCACAGAAGATATTTGTCCTGTTCCTCAAATCTCGGCACAAATACTGATAAAATACAGATGCCCAATCTAACTATCAAACAGAAAACATTACCACAGGTTAAGAAATTCACCGGTTTTCATCGCTTCTTTAAAAACTAGCATGTGAAGTGGATGCATGTGCATAAATCCTTCTATGAAAAAAAAGCTTGCAAAAAGCCACCTTACAGCTATTACTGAAGAAGGAACTTTTTTGCTTTTGTCTGCTTCCTTGTAAGTAAACTTTAACTACTACTAACTACATTTTGGTGCCAGAATATCTCTGCAGTGTGACCACCATTTTGGTCAGCTCAAATTGGAAAGCAACATTCTGTTGAAATGCCTGAATATCGATGGAGAGCCTTCCAGCACAATGCCTGAACCTTCTACACAGGGTTTATTTTGGGTTGCTGGGTTTGTGGAAAGCAAAGGAAGGGACAAAGGTTTCAAGTGTCATTCACTGTTTGTTCAAGAGAAAAGGAAATAAAATAAGGAGGGAGTTATTATATTGCTGATGATCATTTCTTAGCAGTACAATGTGGAGAGCTGTGACAAATGCAGAGTGTAGTACCACTGAGGCAAAGTAACCTCTGTCTGGAAGACTAGCTGCCTGCAGTCTATGGTTCTAATTTTAGCCTCTCCAGTGCCTGTGTATAAGACACATATTTTACCATAAGCTTGAGATGAGACTTTCAGGTTCCCAAATCAAAGATAATTTATGGTTTTCCCACTCCCCTTTATCATCTCTCCAACTAAAAGATCATATTCAACTTTGGCATTTCACTTTCTCTACCATCACCAGCCTTTTGCAATCAGGGAATCTGGATCTCTCTCAGAGTACTCTGAAGATAAGGAAAACACTTTATGAGCTGCTGCTTTAGTGGCAGAGCTGGTGTTTTGTATACTTTGACAGACTGAAAGCATATTGATTAGGTTTGTTGAAAAGAAGCTGAGCATTTAATTATACTACAGATGCATAACTTCCTCCCCTAAGCCATGCCTCTCTTGCTGGGTTGTAAATAGGAGTAAGCTATTTAGAAGAGGGATTGTCATTCTGTATAGTTCCTAACTATGGTTAGGTGCCTATTCTCAGTTAATAACAGTAGTCTCTGAGTACTATTAAAAAATTTTATTTAAGTCTGTTATATCTTGGCCCATTCTCATGGATTTGGAGTGAGGATTATTCCCTTCCCCCTCTGAAGCACTCACAGAGAGATTGTGTTTTTTCTCCATTCATTTTCAGACTTTTTTATAGTTTTTATGTTTTATGCCACTTCCTTAGGCTGTTGAGTTTCCTCCTCTGGATTTCTTGACTTCTTCCACATCTTTCTTAAAAATGCATTTTCCCAAAGTAGATATTGTTCTAGCTGAAATGGGCCAGAGATGTCTCAGGTGTAAAACTTTTGTTTATAATTCCAGTCTCTAGGAGGAAACTTGGTGAAAATATAATAGTGTTAATTCAACCTGGGCTTCTGTTCCGCTGTAAACCCTGGCTGCTTTTTTTTGCAGAACTACTCCCTAACCTCGTCTTGTATTTATATAGCCAAAGATTCACAGCAACCACAATTTACAAAAATAAGTGAAGAGCTCAAACATGATATAATTTCAATTAAAGAGAATAGTGAACTATCACAATCTTGGATCTAAACAAGGATATCTGCAATGTAGATCTATCTTGCATTGTAAATGTGTCGTCAGTGGCTGAGAAGAGTTTAGTAGGAAATAAAATTTCAGAAATCCTCTGTGAGCAGCAAGCAATACAGTGTACATGCAGAAAGGATGAGGGAGGAAGTGGGTTCAGTAGATATTTCAGCATATTCTTTTCCTGCTCATTATAAGCAAAAATTTAAGGTGTCTTTTGCTAAGCTTCCTAAAATTGATATCCCCATTCTGGTGTACTAAGTAATGATTAAGCTATAATGCTGGTGAGATACTTCAAATTAAAATTAAAGGTTGGACCAGATGATCTTTCAAGGTCCTTGGCTTGAAACCAACCTGGGTTTTTCCAATCTGGGCTGTTCCATGTTTTTATGAAAATAGAGAAAAAAGAAAATAATTCTTTAAAATTATATTGGTCAGGAAGGAAAGGGGAAGAGGGAAGATCGAGATAATCATTGTGCTCTTAAGCCATGTATAATCTTCTTTTTCTTTTTAACCAGAAAGCTTTCTAGTTGTATCAGGTTGTGCACAATAGGAAAAAATAGAAAACAGCGCATTGGCTGTGCTGAGCAAAAGTACCGGTGTACTGATGAATGCAGAGTGGTTAATAACCCTGCCCAGTGGCACATAACTAGCAGCATGTAGGTCAAGCATTGGTTAATAGGACCCAGAAGCTGAAGCTCATCTATTATATAAGTAATAGATATGAAGGCATCTGTCACAAAAGAGATAAAAAGGACTTGAATACTTCTGGAAAGTGTCCTGGACTGCACACTCGCTAGATATCTCAAGACAAAACAGAACTTACTGCTGGGCTCCCAAATGTCATGGTTTGTCCGCCAACATTGAAAGAGTTTAGCCAGCATAATAATATTCAACTCAGATCTATTGCTCTGTGCCTAGACAGTATGGTGTTTGCTGTTTGGCAGCATCTGTAGAGGGCGGAAACAAGATGCATGGTTCTGGAAACACACTGGACTGGAGCTGTAATGGCTGTGTGTGTATGGCAGCTGCTGAAACAAAGGCACAGTCATTACCCCCACTGCAACTTAGCACAAAATAAAAACGAAACAAAATCTCCTTCCCCAAACAGTGTAACCAATGGAGTTAAGAGAGGAAATCTCAGTATGACCTTTCTACCTTTGTGGTCTGCAACATGCTGCATTTGTAGGTGTCTTGGTTTCAGCTGGGATAGATTTAATTTTCTTCATAGAAGCTAGTATGAGGCTGTGTTTTGGATTTGAGATGAAAAGAATGTTGATAACGTAACTGATGTCTTCAGCTGTTGCTAAGCAGTCAAAGACTGTCCAGCTTTTTGTGCTGGCCTGCCAGCGAGAAGGCAGGGGGTGCACGGGAAGCTGGGAGGGGACACAGCCAGGACAGTGACCCAAACTGGCCAAAGAGATATTCCCTACCATATGAAATCATGCTCGGTATATAAAGCTGGCGGGAAGAAGGAGGAAGTGGGGGGGACATTCAGAGTAATGGCGTTTGTCTTCCCAAGTAACCATTACACATGATGGAGCCCTGCTTCCCTGGAGATGGCTGAACACCTGCCTGCTGATGGGAAGTAGTGACTGAGTTAGTTGTTTCGCTCTGCTTGCATGCGTGGCTTTTCCTTTACCTATTAAACTGCCTTTATCTCAACTCATGAGTTTTCTCACTCTTACTGTTCCGATTCTCTCCCCCAGTCCACTTGGGAGGGAGTAGGCGAGTGGCTGTATGGTGCTTAGGTGCTGGCTGAGGTTAAAGCATGACAGTAGGGAAAAGAAAAACCCAAGGGGTGTTTTGAGGTTGAATTTGTCAGTTCAGTGGCATTTCAGCAGTAAGTGTGATCTGCTGCAATGAAGAGGACATGTTTCCTCTCAGTTTTGAGATCCATTACAGTGCAGCTCATTTGGTTTATATATTCTGTTTGTTTCGATTATTTTTCTTTCTCTCTCTACTTCTCCTATTCTAGAGTCAGCTAGGATACAACTGTTCTTTTCTCAGGTAGTTACTGATGTCTTATTATGGTATAATGAAGCTAGTTCTGCTTTAGGAAACATAGGGAGATTTTTCCTTCAAGATGTCAACTACAGCCTACCTGTATATTTTTGTGGCTTGCTGGTAAATCATCTCTGGGACAAAAGCTGATAAAACGCTTCCACAGAAGAGATGCAGATGGAGCAGCAAACTTGTCCTGCAGATGGATTGCTTTGATCCTTGGTGACAATGATGAGAGCGCTGGCCATTTCTCATGCCTAACATCCCTCTTCAGAAAACTTGCAAAACCCTAGTCCTATAAATTGCTACTGAGCCCTCATGCTCGCCAAGCAGCCACCAGGAAAGCAAGTGCATGAAAACCAGCAGGCCCAGATCATTGCCTAAACCCGAAGTTTCCCATTGCAGCTGTTCTTGGTGAGTGCATAAAAATGTTCAGATGAGGTCTTTACAACTATATTTCTAGCGCCCATATTTCAGAAATTGCTTGTGAGACTGCTCACAAACATAATTAACATGTTTTTTCACTAGAAACAACGCATGCAGATTCTGAGGCCTGAATGAGAATTAGAAAAAGTTAAGAATACTGGTAAGAATTAGGAACCCAATTAATAGTAATTAAGAAGAAAGATATTTGCAACAGACACAAGATTTTTTTTTAAATCAAGCTACAGTTCAAAAACATTTTAAATTTTATTTATTTTGATATTATGTCACTGATATCAGAACATTTATATTCCACAAAACTTGTTTAGACAGTAAGGGATGAAAGTATACAGCAGACAGATTGAAATAGGCTAATTGTTAACACAGTCCTGTGTCCCCTTAACCTTACTGACTGTTACTTGTTTCTAATACCAATCTCCAAACTGTAATCTTAACTTAAAAGAACAATTTATGATACTTAATGTGAATGAAATAAAGGATTTGTGTTCCTATGAATATAATTGCATAATTATATTAATACATGTAATTATATTCATATATACTACATAGTTATGAAAGACATAAACTTAAGGATCAGAATCTGGAGATTTCTTTTCCATTCCTTTCCTGGCTTCTGCCATCTTCTTAGCTTCTCCCTTTCCTGCCCCCATAAAAGGATAAAACCTAGTATACAACTGCTAGTAAAACACTGCTTCATTATATGGAAACCAATCAATGACTCTTGGATGCTCACAGGAAAGAACAAGACACCTAAACTGCACTTCTGTCATGACAACATATAAATATACTTTCAAGAAAACTCTATCGTCATCCAAAGGGAGTTAGCCAACTCCTCCGTTCCCTTTGTGTAGGAGACTGCTTTTCCCTGCCCTTTATTCTTAAGAGTGTTGTGGGCTCTGCCAACACTGAATGCATTCACTGTCTCTGTGTCATTTTGTTTGATCTGGTTGTTCTGCAGGCTTTCAGGCAGCAGCAGATCCGCTGGTATTGCTGGTGCCTGATTGCCTGATAACCCTGGGAGCTGAGTTAGTGTCTAATTTCGTACACCCCTTTTGTGTACACATATCTTTATGAAGAATGCAGTAGCTGACCCCAGTGCTGAACAAGAGGAATAAAGCCAAAGTGGAAGGACAGGCTGGGCTACTTGGGGTAGCATGTCAGACAGCACATTGCAGCCTCTCACTAGCGCCAACCATTGTGGGATCCATTCCATGTTAGGTGAGGTGGATGAGCAGTTGCACAGCGCACACCTATGGCTATGGCTGCATCTGCATCAGGACAAGAAGCAGAATTGGACTGTGCCTTGCACAGTCATAGAATTGAAGGAAGAAGGAAGAAGACTACTTGTCACATGTTTGCATAAAAGAAAGCTGTAAGAGATATTTAAAAGTATTGCCAACTTGGATAATTTAAATAATATAAATTGCACCTGAAATCAGTGATTGACTTTTTTCTGTTGTTTATTTTCTTGCCATTTCCCCCACCTTCATTTGCAGAGCTTTTAGGGCAGGTTTGCAAACTTCTTTTGACACTACGGAAGCTAGATGGGTGTTGCTTTGAATAAAACCTAAGATGTTTATGCAGTCACTGGACTCCAGGATCTGTAGCTTTAAGAAAAATAGAAAAGAATTCCCAATGGCTATAAAACCTTGAAAGAGGAAATGAGCAAATTTTTGCCTTTGTGTTTTCTCTCTTTTCATGGTAGGTAGTTCAAATTGAAAGGCAAATCCTCACAGCTCTGAAATTAGTAACACAGAGATAACAGTACAGTTCTGATGACAGTTTTATCTTTTGCTCAACTTCCTGGATGAGCCAGTAACTACTGTTTCAAATTTTCTCCACATCATCTTTTACTATCAGCTGGAAACAGAGGATGTTACAGAGGAATAAGCAAGGGAACTTTGCCTTTCATAAATCTGTACTATTCAATATCTGCATAGCATAGTGTTGGCAGTATCATAACAATGATGTGCCAATTTTTTTTTTTTAATCTTTTTCTTCCATCCTTAATTTCTGTGACTGATTGTGGGTTGAGCTAGAAAATAAGAAGATTGCAGTATTTCCTATGTTATGAATACAATCAGAGTTGAATTTACAGTGTTTTCTTGGTCCATAGCTCAATTTTACAACATCTAGGAACCAAAGGAAGAACTGGCAGGGAAAAAAAATATTCTTGTTGCTTTTTCTCTGGGGTCTTATTCAAAACTATGCAATAAGTGTGCTGGGCTATGCAAGAAAACGGCTGATCTCCATATTTTGTTCATTTTTCAACTTCAGTAGGTAACCAGTGTCACAGAAACTTACATTATAAGACAATCTGTGAACAGAAAGGTTTCTGCAAGCAAGAGATAGTTGTGGCCAAGGTCCTGATGTTTTTTCTTCTGTTACAGAAAATATCACAGGCTTTTCTTTCTGTACCAAAAAAGAAAGAGCTTGGCTTTGGGGAAGGCAAGCAGAAAACAATTACTGTGCACTTTTCTATGTATGGATATTTTCTTTTAATTCTGTACTAGCAGTAGTTGTGTAATATTGGATAAAAATTTAAAAATAAGGAACAGCTACCTTCAGGAACAGACTGTGCTCTTATGCATATGGTAGCAGCATGCTCGTAAAGGGCAAGAAAACACAAGGAGCATGTTTTTGGATTGGTACAGCCAAGTTAGCACTGTGCAAAAATTTCGTACTGAGCTGCAACACATTGCACTTTAGTCAGTATTAACAATGTGTTTTTCTTGAGCTCAGCCCCCTTCTGCAACAGGTTGACTGAGAGGGCTGGAGAGTTTGTGGTGTGCTTGCCTGAACACAAGACCCTTTCAGAATATCCTGCCAGGAAATACAGCATTTTCATTTGGATCACAGGCAGACTATGAATAACGTGACAATACAAAGCAAGTGGGGAGCATGTTCCTCAAAGTATCTTGAAAGGATCAAGATAGGAGCCTTTTCTGGGGACGGGAGTGTCCTGGAAGAAGATTTCATAAGGGATTGTGAAGATTACAGGCAGAGGCGAAAAATTAATGATTGACAGCACTGATTGTACTGCCATAAACAGCTCATAATTATTTGGGGAGAATATTTATTTGATATATTATCAACAATGGAAATTTCTTTAGCAGGAAATTTATTTCAGTCCAGTGATGAAGAAAACATGGATATCTTTCTGAAATGAGCAGGAAGATATGTTTTTGTCCTTTAAGGATGACATACATTGTTCTGATGCATCTGTAATTCAAGAAAAGACAAAATGCCTGTCCAAGATGGTCATTTGGGAATGATGGATAGCTTGTGCTTCAGACTTTCATGCAAGTTGACTGAGCAACTTTGTGGCCTCTTGAGGAAATACTTTAATACTTTCATAAATCTTAAAATAATTGGTAAATTCTGGAAGACTGGAAGACAGCTACCACTGTGATTATGCTAAAAAAGGGCAGGCAAACAATACAATGAATTAAAGCTTGTCACCAGTTCAGGCAAAGAAAGCAGTAGAAAAGCAAATATGGGAGTAGTTTGACAAAAAATTAAGGGATCAGACTGTAGCTGCAACCAGCAACACAATTTTATGGAAAACAAGTCTCCTCAAAGAAACCTAACTTAATTCTCGCAACTGCTTGGTTAATTCAGGTACCTAAAGGCAGATTTTAATAAAGCATTTGAACAGGAAATTCTGAACAAAGTGCTGACTTTGATAACTTCTGTAAGCACTGATGAAGCTTGTGTACCTAAGAAGGTGTGCATGTTACCTGAGTTTCTTCTCTCTCTTGTATATTCTTTGATGTCTACTAAAATATGAGTTCACATTGAGGCTTTTTTTCCTCAACCAAACATTTTAAACAAGCTGTCTCTCTTGCCACCAGGGAGCATGTTTCCAGAAAGCTATAGGAAGTTAACCGTCTTTGAGCCTTTCAAACCAGAGTTAAAAATGGTTAAATGATCCAGAATTACTACAGGTTGTAAGCACACAGGCAGATGAACAACACAGTCAATACAGAAGCCATGCTAAAAAAAAAAGAAATTAAGTAAGCACATTTTGATGAATTTAAAAACAAGTAAAATTAAAGCACCAAATGTGTACCCACACCTGAATGGGATGCAGGATGGCAAATGAAATAGTTATAGTGATAGCCATCTATAATCTTTATAAACCTGTGATAATTTTTGTCCTTTTACAGGTCTTCAGCTACCATTTTCAAATCTATTTCTATGCCTCACATGGTGGACTATCTCTGGTATTACTACTAGGTATAATTAGGTGATACTGAAGATCCAACATGCTGATATTACATGCACATGCAAGCATTCATGCGTGTGATACTGCCATTATAGTTGTGCCCCGGGGTAAATACTTGATTGATGAGGCTTTAGCTACTGTGCAAGGTGAAGGCAAAAAGTTTACCTGAGGTTTGTCATAGTTTGATATGTGAAAGTGTTGATGATGTAACTTCACATGCACATTGACTTCAAGAATAGGAGGGATTTTTGGTTCTTTCACCTTTGGCTTTATGTCTATTTTATTAATTACTGTAGGAACAGAGCGTCCTGGCATCTTCACCTTGACACCATTATAGTTTTTCCACAGGTTTGCACCCTCAGATTCACCCAGAAGAAAGAAAAAGTGCTGCCCTATTAACATAGTCTGGTCAGTATCAGTAAAATTACCAGTGAATATTCAATAAAAAAAGTAAAATAATGCAATAAGAAAGCTTTTAAAAAATAATGATATTACTGAAACCGTACTTCAAACCTCTGTGAAAAAAACAAAACATTTGATACATATGCATACACAATATGTGCATATCTTTATATTTATCAATCTTTTGTACAGGTCTATGCCATGATTCCACATCATGCTGTCAAACAAGAACATCTGTGGCATGCTTTGTGCATGTGCCAAAAGCTCAGTGTAGGTTTGTGTGTACAGTAAAGAGGTGATGACATCTCTGACTCTTTGGAGGATCCTGTTTTCTGGTTTGAATTATCTTAGTCTTGTCTATAAATTGAAAGAAATATAAAGCTTAGTTTACATAGGTTTATCAGTTCAAACTTATTCTGGCAGTCAGAAATAGCTGTGATTCAAAGTTTATGCTCTTTTCCCCTGCTAAACTGTCCATGCTGTATTGCACAGAATACAGCACAGAACAGGGTTTGTTCCTGCTATTTAGGGAACTTTCTTCTGTTATTCCAATGGAGTCAGCAAAACCAACTTTCTGCCTATTCTCCACAATCTGTGTTTTTTAAAGCAGCTGGCTCCTAGATATATTTTATAGGCTAGGGATGGAAGGAGAGGCAGCGGGGTGGCTCTGTATGTTAGGGGGTGTTTTGATTGTATAGAAATCAATGATTGTGATAACCAAGTCGAGTCCTTATGGGTAAGGATGAATGGAAAAGCAAACAAAGCAGATGTCCTGCTGAGTGTCTGTTATAGACCACCTAACCAGGATGAAGAGGCAGATGAAACATTCTATAAGCATCTTGCAGACGTCTCACAATCGCTGGCCTTTGTTCTTGTAGGGGACTTCAATCTACCGGACATCTGCTGGAAGTATAACATGGCAGAGAGGAAACAATCTAGGAGGTTCCTGGAGTGTGTGGAGGATAAATTCCTGACACAGCTGGCAAGTGAGCCTACCAGGGGAGGTGCCCCACTTGACCTGCTGTTTACGGACGAAGAAGGACTGGTGGGAGATGTGGTGGTCATAGGCCATCTCGGACTTAGTGACCACGACAAGATAGAATTCTCGATTCTGAGTGAAGTAAGGAAGAGGGGTCAGCAAAACTCCTACCATGGAATTCCGGAGGGCAGACTTTGG
>NW_010512335.1:0-7362 GCF_000687285.1 Phaethon lepturus
CTCATTGCAAGAAGGACATTGAAGTGCTGGAACATGTCCGCAAAAGGGCAACGAAGCTGGTGAGTGGTCTGGAGAACAAGCCTTATGAGGAGCGGCTGAGGGAACTGGGATTGTTTAGTCTGGAGAAGAGGAGACTGAGGGGAGACCTTATCGCTCTCTACAACTACCTGAACGGTGGTTGTGGTGAGGTGGGTGTTGGTCCCTTCTCCCAGGTAACTAGTGATAGGGCGAGAGGAAATGGCCTCAAGTTGTGCCTGGTGAGGTTTAGATTGGATATTAGGAAAAGAGGGTGGTCAAGCATTGGAACAGGCTGCCCAGGGAGGTGGTGGAGTCATCATCGCAGGAAGTGCTCAAAAACCAAGTAGACGTGGCACTTCAGGATATTGTTTAGTGGGCATGGTGCTGTTGGGTTGACAGTTTGACTTGATGGTCCTAGTGGTCCTTTCCAACCTTAATGATTCTGTGATTTTATGATTCTTTTTCTGAAAGTTAAATTCAATATTAGGGTTATTTTTATTTGTTTTTCTTTAACACCCTTGCCACCTTCTCCTGAGTAGGAGTACAAAAGACATCTTTATAAAAAAAACCTTTTAATATTTTTTCAATTTATTAACTAAAATGTGTTTTATTGCAATGAACAGAAGGTCTTAAAAGAACCTGATAAGGCAGAAATTTCGTTTTTTGTGTACCTCTGTTCTGGCTTAAGGGAGATGTTTTGTGAATCATATTATAAACCTCAGACTTCTAAGTTTCCTCTGTTAAAGACCTGAAGACATATATCAGTGAAAGATGGAAATTATCTTAAACTGGCTGGCACCAGGGGCTGGGACCTAGACATTTGTGGCACAGCAGTCATGATCACCAAAGCGAAGGAAGAGAGTGAAAGGTTTTCTGTGCGTTCTCAGACCTCAGTAAAGAGATGGAATCTTCCCACGAATGGGATGAACATTAATAATCCTGCAAATGTGCCTTTCTGTTTTCCGACTCTTTGTTTGACACTGTAGTCATTGTGCCCTGTATTACAGGGTGGGGTGGCTTGAAGTCTACATGAATTTGTTTTAATGTTCCAGCTATGCAAGTTGTAGATAAGATTTGTTCACTTCCATCTCAGATAACGGGGAGGGTGAGCTTGCATCACTGTACAGTTGCGTGAAGATTAGAAACAGATCACTGTTTGTTTTGTTTTTCGTTTGTTTTGTTTTTCACTTTTTTTGGCTTACCAGGGAGCAGTTCTAACCATGTGCTGCACAAAACTTCTCAGTGCGGTCTGCAGCAGGCCTCTACTGTTTCCCTGGGAGTATAGTAAGAAATATGCTCTTCAGGAATGTTAAAGCAAAAACACGCCTAGGAAACTTGGAGAGACTGGGCAAAATATGCACATAATATGTCATTACAGTAATTTTATGTGGATACATCTGGAAATGCAGATCTGAAAAAAAAAAAATTAAGAATTCCATGTTGGACTTGGGCTCTGACATGCTTCAACCACCAGACTAAAACATTGCTTATTAGTTTGTGGTATCGCCGTAATATAGAAGTTTTACATAAATTCCATTATCTTTGTTGCCAAAATACTTGATACTTTTGCAATAATGCATTAAAAATGTGACTAATATCTTTAAAGTATGTGTTTCCCAGGAGAGGAAATGAGGCAGTATGTGTGCAGTAGTGTTTTGATTTGAGTAGTAGAGCTAACTGAATTTTCTCCAAAAGCCAAATGAATCTACCCAGAGTGAAAATATTGACAGAAGAGATTAAATTTTCAGAAAAGCTCTTATAAAAATGGGATCCCTTTTAAAATATACTGATTCAGCTGAAAAATTCTAGATGAGATATCATCTATTTTGTCTATAGTATGGTTACAATGCAGAATATCACCAAAAGTATCAAGACAGTACAGCTCTCCAGATTTTGATTGCTAAAATGTATTAGCTTATTATGAGATATAAATGGTAATAAAGTACTATTTTAGATGTTTTGATTTAAAAAAAAATTGGAGACAATGAGTAAGTCTTCAAATGTAATTTAAACAAGAAATAAGAAGTAAGAGATATGTTTAGTTACTTATAAAAAATAATGTGGTAAGATACATACTGGGCTAATTGCTTGGATTTGATAATCTGTAATGGAATCCCTTAGCATTTCAAAAAGACTGGAATTCTTAAAGTAATATAACTTTTGGAAGATCAGTGCTTATCACTTCCTAACCAGTATCATTGGTTGCTCCTGAAAAATTTTAGTGACATATATAAAATGGCTCTTCAGGAAGAAAAGAATTGCTTTTAAAATTTGAAGATGCTTATATATTTTTCAAGAATAAAAGGAACTGAAGTGTGCAGATCAAATTAAAACTAGGATCCTTTAAGATTAGTCCAATGTTTTGTGGTTTTCCTTACTTAATTGCTTGCTGTGCAGAAATTGATGTTACTTGAGTATGCAGTTAACTCAGAGCAGCAGCAAACAGTTGGAGAGACTAAAGCTAGTTGTCTTGACATGCAGGATATTGAGTTTTGTTCTTGATATAAAACAAAGAAATATAAACCAACTTTTCTTTCCATAGATCTTACGTTGTATTGCTAACCATGAACAGCAAGCATATGATTGCTGAAAGCCAGGTGACTAGCAGTGTTGTAACTGTTCTGTTCGTCCAGAAAAATGGATTCTTGACAGACATGTAACAGACGTGGTACTCTGTTATATGTGTGACTAACAAGGCAACAGTGGAATGAGGTGGTTTGACATATATTGGCAAAGACTTCCATAATATAATTTGTCACCAAGAACTCTACTGGCAGATAAAACATAAACTTTTTTCATCTCTTTTTCCAGAGTATTTTGTGACCAGCTGCTGACCATCTTCTATTAATAAAGGATTTTTCCTAGATGTGATAACTACTTTTATTTTTAATCTTCCTTGGCAACTTTAATGAAATGTTAATGACAAAAAGAAGATACTTGGACCTTCCTTACAGAAAATTAAGATTTACTGTCTATACTGTTTTGGAAGTCCATAAAATTAGCAGAGATAGGGAAGAAATGACACTTAAAAGACATGCTATCATTTCCCATGATCTCACATCTTCCCCAGCCTTTTGAATCTGTCGAAGCCTCATAGGCAATGCAGAGATGTACAGGGGAAATGTTTGTTTCCCTTCAAAATAATATCAGTCATTTGTTCATTAGAACTCTGTGATGGATCAAGGGTAGGTATTCTGCTATTTGGAAGATTCATAAAGCATGATTTAGAAGTAGGCTCGGTACATATGTTTTTCCCTTGTAGTGAAGTATTAGAGCATACACCTTACGCTTTTCATTTCAGCAAAGCAAGTTCACTATCCTCTGTATCCTTTCTCTGTGGATTTTAGCTGGATATGTATTTTTCCAGGATACATGATTGAAGAGGTTCCTCTTCTATGTTACTGTAGGCTAGACATTGTTAAAGAGTGATCAAAATAGCTGAAATCGTGGTAGAGGTAATCCTGCATACATGCATATCTGTAAAAGTCTTTTATTGACTAGGGACCACAACACTACGAAAAGGTAAGCTGTAATGTTTGACATTTCTCTGGTGAGACCTTACCTGGAGTCCTGCATCCAGCTCTGGAGCCCTCAGCACAGGAAAGACATGGACCTGTTGGAGCAGGTCCAGAGGAGGCCACAAAAATGATCAGAGGGATGGAACAGCTCTCCTGTGAGGACAGGCTGAGAGAGTTGGGGTTGTTCAGCCTGGAGAAGAGAGGGCTTCAGGGAGACCTTACTGCAGCCTTCCAGTACTTAAAGGGGGCTTCTAAGAATCACAGAATCACAGAATCACAGAATCACTAGGTTGGAAAGGACCTTCAAGATCATCAAGTCCAACCATTAATCCAGCGCCACCATGTTCCCTAAACCATGTCCTGAAGTGCCACATCCACACGTTTTTTGAACACTTCCAGAGACGGCGACTCCACCACCTCCCTGGGCAGCCTGTTCCAATGGGGACAAAGTTTTTAGCAGGGCCTGTAGTGGCAGGACAAGGGGTAATGGTTTTAAACTAGAAGAGGGCAGATTTAGACTAGATTTAAGGAAGAAATTTTTCACAATGAGGGTGGTGAAACACTGGCATAGGTTGCCCAGAGATATAGTAGATGCCTCATCCCTGGAAACATCCAAGGTCAGGTTGGATGGGGCTCTGAGCAACCTGATCTATGAATGTGTCCCTGCTCATTGCAGAGAATTGGACTAGATGGCCTTTAAAGGTCCCTTCCAACCCAAAGTATTCTATGATTCCATGATTCTATGTGTGTCACAAGTATAGATCAGTAGTTATGGAAAAAAACCAACACATTGCTGATCTATATTCAGAAAAGCACATAGACTTAAGCATGCAAAGCTTAATGATTGTATTGGTTGTATAGAAAACTTTGTACAATCTTTACTTGCTTATTTCCAATAAGCCTGTTTAAACCAGAACTAAGGTGAGAAAATTATCCAGTATGATTTAAAAGTTTGTTTATGAAATAGCTTAGGAAAAATATCTTTTAAAAATATGATGAGAGTATTGTTGGTCTATAACAGGCACTTTTGCCTTGCTTTTTATGCATCTGTTCAAACAATCTTCTTGTAGCTGCTTTTAGAAACTACCAGTTAAGCAGAGTTATTCAAACAATGGGAAGATGACATTCTGCATGAAGTAGTGTGGCAGTTGCACTTCTGTGCAAAAAAAATTAACATACTTGCTTTTAACTTGCATGGTGGTACTTGTGTCATATGCTGCTATTGCACTGTTGGTGTATGAATGAGGATATGAAGGCTGAAGCTACCTTGCTCAGAAGCTCTGGATGCGTTGACACTTTAAAGAAGTTATTTTCAAAACCAGGGTCCAATCTTCAGAAACTCAAACACCTTTAATTTAAGAATTCAAGTATTAATGGTACTTAGCTAATTATAATAAACTGTACTTAGCTAATAAGTTTGGAGTTGTATGCATAAAATAAAACTGAAGAATATTAATAAAATTTGTTCTACAAAATAATAGAACTATTCATACATAGCTGTCAAAATGTTTTAAAGTGCTTAATTTAAAAGAAAGAAACATCAGTGAAATTAGAATTCTTTTTCTCTCTCCTCCTACTCATTTTTATTCTCTATTACTTCCTTTAGTGATGTCTTTAGATACAAATGCCTTGACTTTCTGAGGTGCAGAACATCTCCAGTTATCTAAAAAGAAAGTAAGTAGAGAGGACTAAACTCTGTTCTATTTCATACCGTAGTCATGATGACAGTGATTAGTGTCACTTGAAATAAATGAAACTAATGGGGAGGAATGAGCTGAAATAGGTAATATTTCACAGATGAGGGCACAATTTGTCTAAAGGAAGCCATGACTCATATAATGCCCCAAATTAAGTAAAACTTCTTTTACTTGATTTAAATCATGTGTTATGTGTATAAGAAAACAACAACAAAAAAACCTTTATTACATGGAATTTTTAAAAGATGGATCTTTAAATTTAACAAAATAGAGAACAAACTAATTTACTGATATCTGTATCTTGGTGAATCTTACTTTTATAATACAGTACATTGTGTTTTTCCTGAGTTTTTTGTCATCATTCTTCCTGAAGAAAATCTTACTGTTTTCTAGACAGTGCAAGTATTCATTAAAATATTAATACGGTATATGTAAGACATCCACTTTGTATTTTATAGACTGATCTTCCATGAATTTACAAGCATAAGATAATAAAACAAATCAACATAAATAATTTAAATTTTTTTCCTTGTTCTTTTACGCTATTCAGATTACATGACAACTCACTCTAGTGCTTATTTATTTCACTCCTGATAATTCTGACGTCTTGGAAGATTTTTGCCTAAGACTTTCAAAAACAAATCAAACTGGTTAGGAAAAGGTAGCAGAACAGTTATGCCTCACAGAGGACAACCAACACACACTGTCTACCTAAATTCTGACCTCTGTCCTTAAGGCAATTTACCTCTTATACTGTCCTCTTCAAAAAAGTGTGGCTTGAAAAGACTTGGCAGCTTATCAAAAGGCAAAATGCACTAGGCAAAAAAGGAGGATCCTGCAGTTTAGGACTTCTAAAGATTTATATTTTTAGACAAATAGTGTGAATTGTGACAAAAGTTTCAGTTGCTCTCTCTAGTTTCTTGAAGAGCTTTCTTAGTTTATGACAGCAATAACAGCAGAAATCTGTAGCGATCTTCCATATTTACAAAGTATATTATATTCTTTGCAAGCTAATTGTAAGTACAAAACATTTTGTTAGTTTCACTTAATTTACACTGTATTTATGCAGAATATTTCAATGTTTTCTAGGAGGGAAATAAAACAAAACTTAAGAGTATTTCCCCTATCAGTAGGATAGTGGAATGATGGGTTTAATCTTTATGTGCTCCTGAAGACCTTTGCTCCTAAAACTCTACACACTGAGAATTGGCATGAAACCAGTATCACAAATATAGGTATTGCTGGCTATCTACTTCCATTTGTGACAAGAAGAAGGGAAGTATCACATTGTATCCATGTTTTTAGGTTTTACTTTAAGGAGGTATGTCTACCTCCTAGATTGATTGCATCCTAACTCCTGCATGCGTGTACCAGGCCTCCACTATCAAGGCAAAATAAGTTTATCCCCTGCCTTCCCTATTAAAAATTTTCATTATTTCATATTAAAAATAGCATTTATAGCCACGGTAACTAAAAGCTACGGAGTACTAAACAAATACCAGCAAAGTAAACATATTGCTTAAAAGCAACTATAAAACCCAACTATTCTTCGCAATACTTCTCTGAAGTATAGATCTTTACCCACAGAATAAATCCACACCTGGCAACAGTGACAAAGTGATATTTCTAAACATGTCTATGCTTTAGAAAAATATACATATTGACTATTAAAGGAAATTCATGTTTAACAGTAATATGTATGTATGTTTTATATGTAGCCATACTTGGGTCCATGTATTCTTTCTCTCCTTTACCACTTTGCTCTTCCCTTCCATTCTTGAAGTGTTAACTCCTTGATATCCATCATGGATAATATATAAGTGAGGAACCCTGTTGCCCATTGGGAATCTTATATATTAATATGTGCAGTGTGGAGACCATGTGGGAAATCAAATCAGAAGGTCTTTGGAGACAGGAAATAAAGGACTAGAAAAAGGACCAATCTGGGGAAACAGCAGGGAACTGTGCAAAGCAAATGTTAGCTGTCTAACACTAGGAATCTCTTATGGGACTCAGACAAAATGATGGGCCTGAATTACCACAAGACATGGAAGATAAACTTCTAAACAAAATGAAAAAGGACTAGAGAATCCCGAGTTGGGAATCACAGAATCACAGAATCGTTAAGG
>NW_010512336.1:0-16533 GCF_000687285.1 Phaethon lepturus
TGGTTTAGTGGGCATGGTGGTGTTGGGTTACCTGTTGGACTTGATGATCTCAAAGGTCTTTTCCAACCTTAATGATTCTGTGATTCTGTGAGAACCACTCAGGCTCAGGAAATCACCTGAACTGAAAATAGAAGTATCATGTTTCTTTCCTTCTCTTTCATACATGTCCGCTTACAGGAACAGTTGCAGACAGGATAAGGTAAAAGACCAAGCCTTGATCCAAACCGTTGCAGTTGTACAGCACTAAATCCAAAACCAGTTTAATTCTATGTATTTGTTTCTATATAGTATCAATACAAAAAATCACTAAATGATTCCTGTTGTGCTTTCACAAGTGAGTGGTTTGGCTATGTATTATTACAGTTCTTTTTATGCAGAGTTCTGAAATTTGGCTTATGAGCTCCACACAGATATTAATGATTTCAGTCGAGATATGAGAGACACAGTGCCTTTTTTCTGGGGGTGCGAGAGGGTGTCCTGGGTCTTTAAGTGCAGGAACATTCTGAAAGACAGGTAGAATCAATTTTTAAATCAGTCATTTCTAAGGCTAATTAAAAACCTTGCTGTTCTAAGCAAGTAGGAGCATTTGTGTATAAGATGAAAATGCATTTAAAGTGCTGTAATATAAGATTTGGACTTCTGCTGAGCAGAATGAAGTAGCTTCAGATGGTGCAAATATCTGAATTCATTGATTCTGCTCTCCTTGACAAACACAACATTCTCAGAGAATGCCTACATAAGCAAGCTTTTTGGTGTGACAGAAACAGAAGAACATACTGGAACACTGAAGCCCCTGTACTTACACAACATATGGTTTAGTGGTTTTACTTTGGGCTATATGTTGTCTAGGTTCCACCACAGAACAAACCATGTATAGGGTTTGAAGCTGTCCAAATGACCAATCTCTCATTTGGATCCCTGTTCCTCCATTTGGACACAGAATGTGCTTGGCACACAGCTGGAGATCACCTTTTCCTTTCATTTCCTCTAAAAGGAATCTAGATCTGAACCAATGGGCTTCAAGGCATGACTGCAGACTGAAAGCGTTAGTAGTTTCTCAGCTTGTTCCCTTGGGCTCTTATTATGGGCAGAAGTTCTGCAAGAGGAAGGAAAAGAGGTTTGTGCTCATCAGCTGGGTGTAAGAGGTCAAATCACCAGATGACAGGCACCGGCACTAACAGAGGAGTTAATGGAGTTTCAATGAGTGAGCTGGGACAATAATCACATACTTACCTGGCTTCTGAACTGCCTTTATGACTGGAATGTAACTTTAAGCCATCTCATTCGGACAGATTCGAAAATTTGTACATTCTTATTGAGGATAATACTAGTTCTCAAATTTGTAATGAATTAAAAGTAACATCACTTCACAGATGAAGAACATTTGCATTTTTCCCATTCAAATTCCCAATTATCTATCATCTGTGCTGAAAAAGTCAACCGGCCATTGAACTTAAACCCCTTTTTGTTAGAAACAGAGACCTGTCTTCATTAGTATTAACAAATTGCTTTAAGGCTTATCAGAAAAGGATGGTAGCAATAGAAGTACTTAGTAAGATGAGAGATGACTAACACATCAATCTTTTCCTTAAACCGATCAGTGCACAATGAGTATCTTCTTTTCTAAATCCAGGGGCACAGATGCTTTGCCTATATAGATTAATTTAGGGAGCTGAGCATTGCACTCATACAAAACTCCCTGAATTCAACTGTTCACGTACATAATCCTGCAAAGTATCTGCCAAGATTAAGAGAATGAATTACAAATAAACATCCACTGAAGTAAGAAGGATGTTTACCATATAAACACTCTAATAGCTAACCTGACTTTTCCCTAGTAGAGCATTTCTACTATAGGAATTTAACTCATGGACACACATAATTAGCTCTTTCACCTTAAAGTTGCTGAAAGAATGATTTGCGTAAGAAGATTAGTCCTTTTAGTGTTCAATAGAAGTACTGACAAATGAGCCTAAAATGATTATAGGGGAACTCTTTTAACACCGTCTTCTGATCTTTTATTTTGAAGTAGCATGCCTTTCAGTCAAAAACCTTTTAATCTGACCTTTTGTGTTTTTCCAAATCAAGGCTCAACTTTTAATACCTTACGTATTCAAATCTTGTATGTAATGAGATGGTTTCCAAAGCTGTTTTGAGGCACATTGAAGATGACCAGAATAGTCTCTTTAAATGGAACTTCAGTGCTAATTTATTCCTTCTGGTCATTGTAACTGCATGCAGCTTCCTGTCCACACTGGAGCACTTTACCACGTCAGTGGTGACAGGACAACTCTTTTTGAGCTGTCCTGTACCAAAATGACTTGAGTTAAAAATAATTTTGCAGAAGAGGGGTATTTTTAAGGGCACGTGGAAGACAGAAGAGGTGATACTGAAAAGCAAAGACAGGAGCAAAGCTGTCTCAGATGGGTCATGGCAGGGAAGTGGATTTTTCAGTCAGTTTGCATGTATATCATAAACTATATAAGGTGTAGAGTAAGCACTGTAATAGAGCAAGCATTGTAAGTCACCTACAGTGGCTCTGTAGCTATCGTTTGCATGACAGTCTATTCTCCCACATAAAAGCTAAGGCTCAAATTTTGAATTACTTGGACAGACTTAGAGTAATCCTCTTATTTAAGGCAGTGAATTATCTGCATCCTTCATTGCTACACAGTTTTATACAAGCATTGAAATAATGTGAATTATATTTCTCTGTTTCTGTTTTTCCTACTCCTATAATCCTAGGTGTATTTATAAACCTTGGGAGATTTATCTTACTCAGCTGTTAACAACAACTGAAAGACTGATGCCATAAACAGAATTCAATTTACATTATTAATTCTCTCTCAGTAAAAATGAGTAGACTTTTCCATTTTAGTTTTAAGTCATACTGCCATCTACAGACTGAACAGACACTTGCAATATTCTGCTTAGGATAGCGGGGTAACCCAGGTTGGAAGAGGTCTCCGATGTCTAGTCCAGCTGCCTCTGCAAAACAGGATTGCCTCTGAGTTCAGACCAGGTTGCTCAGAGCTTTATCCCATTAGGTCTTGGAAAGCCCCCCAGATGGAGACTGCACAGCCTCTGGGCAGCCTGTTCCACTGCTGGACTGTCCTTGCAGAGGAAAAGTATTTCCTTTTAAACGATCTGAAACTCTCATTTCAATTTATGCTCATTGTCTTGTTCTCCTGCCATGCATCACCATGAAGAGTCTGGCTCTGCCTTCTTGCTAACTTCCCCATAGGTATTGGGGAGCTGCTGTTGGTTCCCCCCTGAAGCTGTCTATTCTCCACACTGAAGATGCCCAGTTCCTTCAGCCTCTCCTCAAATGGTAAGTGCTCCAGTCCCCAAATAGGTTGGAGGCCCTCCACTGAACTCGCTCCAGTTTTTTGATGTCTTTCTCGTGTTGCGGATCAAATATGGACAGGGAAGTTAAATGTGGTCTAACAAGTGCTTAAAAATGAGACACAATCCATTCCCTTGGTCTACTGGCTGTGTCCCTGCTAACACATCGCAGGAGGCTGCTAGTCATCCTTGCCGCCAAGGCACACAGCTGGCCCGTGTTCAGCTGCCTACCGGGCTCCCAGGGTCATTCCTGCAGAGCTGCTCCCCAGCCTGTCCCTGCTGCTGCAGGGGTGCTTCCTTGCCACTCTGCCTTTGTCCTTACTGAATGCCGTAAGGTTCCTGTTGGCCTGTTCCTCCAGCATGTCTTAAGTTGCCCTGACTGGCAGTCTGATCCTCCAGAGTATCCATCTGTTCCCTTCATTTGGTGTCATCTGCAAATTCCATGAGGGTGAACTTATCCCCTCCTCCAGGTCACTGACAAAGATGTTAAACAGGATGGTACCCCGGTGGTACTCACTCCAGGAAGGGTATGACCCATTAACAACTACTCTCCAAGCTTCATCATCCAATCACCTTTTTACCCATCTGGTTGTCCACTCATCCAGACCATAATGTCCCAACTTGGTTTCAAGAATATTGTGGGACAGTGTCAAACACCTTGTTAAAGTCAAGGTAAATGACTTTTCTGCTCTCTCTCCCCTTTTCCACAAATGCACTCATACTATCACAGTCAACTGCTTTTTCTTTTATTAAGAAAAAGGTATAAAAGCTTTTTTCAAGGGATGCTTTCATTAATATTTTTTTGCTACCATTATGCTTTACGGTAACAGGAACAGAGTCTGCATCCTGTAAACAATGAAACAGGGTTTTGGTTTTATTACAAATGGGTTTGCAGTTATGTTAATCACTCACCTTGTCTTGATGAGATTACTCAAATAGGCACTAACAGCCATGCACTATTTAATCCTGTAATCCTTAGCATTAACTTAAATTGGGGGATTCATCAAATGTCTGATAAAGTATCAGATGACTTGTTACTGTTGACTCAGGACTTTTACCTTTCAACACTTGGTGCCTGAACACAAAGAAAACACAACATATTTAGTGAACCTCAGTACAGCAACTTTTCAGTTCAATACCTGTAGGCTGCAAGCTTGTAACATTACTGCTTGAACAGCACTTAGTATGAACCATTTTTAAAAAAAATTATTATAAAATAGAAGGTATGTTTGTTTGCTGCCAACATTTTCCCAGGATTTAACTTGGCATGTCAGATGTCTATGCAAATGTGAAATTCATGCTTGTAGCCCATGGCTTCTTTAAGTTCTGTTAAACCTGCCTGGCATAACATGTAGCTTTACTCCAATGCATCCAAGGGTTTGCATTTAGGATTTGGAATGGTTTTGGAACATTCCAAAGAATTTTGGTGTGTTTTTTTCCTAGTCAGTATGAATCTCAATCTACAAATTTTTCCTGTTCCTGGCTTCAACCTGTTAATCTCTCTTATTTTCTTGGCATTATACATAAAATATCACCATTGTATAATATTCCTGCAATCTTTCATTAACTGGAATCTTAAAAGTCACATTTCATTATTTCTCTCAGGCAGACTGTTGCATAACATGAAGGATCAAGGTCAAATGATAAATGAAGAGAGACTTTTGATTCATTCAGATGGTTGTCTTCAATTTTGATTCCTTTTTCACTACCTTCCAAAAAATATGACAGATTCTGAACATTTTTCAAAATGAGTCTGTAGCATCCAGGTATATTCAGCTGTAATGGAGACACTCTGAATTTGCACATCTGCAGCTCATCCTTAGAAAGCCTTTCATGGTACCATTGTCCAACTTTATTACTGGGATACTGGATACTGTGTCCCACCATTGGAAGAACCACCTTCAAAGAAAAAAAGAAAACAACAAACACATTTGAAATAAAGTCCACTAATTCCTCTTCACATAAATGTGATTACAGTTTTAAATGTGTCTAAATCTTGTGTTTTGGGGCCTAAAATAGTAAAACAGTAGTTGGTCTTGTGAAATAAAGCTGTCCAAGGCAGGTATCTTGAATGTAATTAAAGCAGAAAAAATAATCAATGTATCAGGATTCCTAAAACAAACTAGAAATATACTAACATGAATTTCCTTGCTTATTGGGAAAGATACAGCTATAAAGATATTACGTTGCCTATGTACGACTTCACAACTATGTACTCTGAACCTTCAAAAATTAGAACTTCAACTGCTCTTGGATGTTTTCTCGGTAGACTGAAAAAAAATTCAAGTATTTACATTCAGCTTCAAGATAAATATTGCCATACTGCAAATGACACTGTACTTATTTCCACTACAAAGTAAATATTCTTTTCTCCTGTTTGTTATGATAGTGCAGATTAGTTCACATGTGTTTTCTTTAATGTGCATTCTGGCAAGGAAGACAATTGCACTAGTTATCTTAATCAAATTATTTTTAAAAAAAAATATTTTAATCAAATAAAGAGATCAACGACTCATAATTTTTCATACAGACTTACTTGATTTATAGAGTATTTGCTAGCTGACTCTTCTGCAGCAGTGACTACATGAACCTGACAAGACATTTAAGAAGTTAAGAAAAAAAACTTTTAAAAAATAAAACATATGCTTTATTTTAGGAATCATGCACTGTATTCCCAAACTAGTAAAGGATTCCAAGGTTACTTGACAACGACAATAGTCTATTTCAGGTATGAAAAATAGTAGACACTCTTAATATAAAGTAGTCCATTTACTGGTAAATGGCCTTGCATTAAATATTTACTGATGCTACCTACCACTAATTAGCAAACCATCACTCCAAACTCATATTCTTTGAGTTTGAAGTTAACTGTGCCAATGCAATCTTGTGCTACATCAGCAGAAGCAAAAATACTAAGAAAAATGTTTTATATTAAATAGGAATATACCTATAACTCAATAGTGAATCAGATACCTCTGCTTTTCATTTTATTTGATCTGCTTGTTTTCTTAACATTCATTCTCAAAAATATTGTTGAAGAAAATTCACAATGGAAACAGAAGCCACTCTACGATGACTGGAGGTTATTCAGTAATCTTTCAAGTGTTCTTGCTTTCAAATTTTTAAGATGTTCACCCAAAGGAAACGAGATACATTTTGCCTATGCACACACTTGCTTATTATCCAGTAAAACACTGCAAAATTCTACACTTTATCTGATGATCAGGAGAAAGACAGAATCATGGAATCACTTAGGTTGGAAAAGACCCTTAAGATCATCAAGTCCAGCCGTAAGCCTAATACTGCCAAGTCCACCACTAAACCATGTCCCCAAGCACCACTTCTACTGGTGACTTAACCACTTCCCTGGGCAGCCTGTTCCAATGTTCAATAACCCTTTCAGTGAAGAAATTTTTCCTAACATCCAGTCTAAACCTCCCCTGGCACAACTTGAGGCCATTTCCTCTGTCCTATCACTTGCTACTTGGGAGAAGAGACCCAACTGCTTCCACAATAATGAAAAGGTATGCTAACCCTGAAAGAAGAGGTGGCTTCAGAATGGACTTCAGCATGCCAAGACCTGGGACCAGACATTCCACTGCTGGCTTCTGCCCATTGGCTCATCTGTGCTGTGGGCAAGCAGAAGCACGCCATTGCCCTTTACCACCTTCCCAAGAAGACTGCTGTGTTTTTTGAACAGCTGCTAATTGTTTAGACCCAACCTGGTTTAATTGCCTGAGTAAGTGAAACTGTGCTACACATGCTTTGACTGTGTAGCTGCAATGAGGTTATCAGTTCAGTCTGAGGCCACCTTTCACCATGGGCTTACATTCATTAATATATATAGTGCGAAGGTCTGACCTAGAGAGCAAGACTCAGCTCTGCACTGACTGATAATACAGGCAAACACAGAGTCCACTCTGAAGGCTTTCCCCAGTTGGATCCTAAGAGCATTATATACCATGCATTCTAAATTTGTACATATATCAATTCTGACATTCTGTTCCTCCTTCTCACTTGAATAAAATGAACAGTCAGAACAGATAAAAGCTACTAATACACATCTAGCTTATACGCCTATTTATGGTAAATCAAAAAAAGCTACATCACTGTTTTCACCTTTGTCACTACAATAAATATTAATGAATGAACCAAAAAAAAAAGCATTAGAGTTCGAGTATATATTCAAGTGCATTAAGCTTTTTTTTTTTTCTTTTTTTTTAGTGAGAACTATTTTGTGAAGACTCACCTTGTCATTCAGGGAAACACTTTCACCATTTTCTTCTGAGAGGACAAGATCACCCTCAACAACTTTTGAACCATAAATCCTCAGCCTATATGATGCTGCTTCATTCCAAATTTTACTGCAATAAGCATGGACATAGAATATGCGCATGGAATGAGGAATATTGAGCCATCCTTTGGTACAACCTTCATGATTTACACCATAGCGATTTAAAGCTCGTAGCAACATCTTCTCTCTCACTTTAAATTCTGGCATCATCACAAGTGCACCCTTTGCATCTTCTGATATAAACAAAAAAAACCATATAAGTAATCCCTGATTTTTCAAATATTACCTGTCAAGAAAAAATACACTTAAAAAGATGAAATAATCAGGTTGGGAAAAATGCTGTCAGTCTGATCTCTTTATGCTGACTTTTAGGTTATTATTCCCTTTCCTTCAATGTGTCATGTTAGACAAATTTCATCGTATATGCCTATCAACAGAGTCCCAACTATTTCATGCAGTATAAACTGAACTAGCTGTCATTCAGTTATTCAGTCTAGTTTGTATTTTTTTTCTCCCCAGGAACTTACTTCATCCCTCCAAAGTTTTTTTTAGATCAAGTAACTGAAAGTAAAAAACAAGCTCTAAAATAACATTAAACCTCTACTTTTTATCACAGAATCATGGAATGGCTTGGGTTGGAAGATCATCTAGCTCCAACCTCCCTGCCATGGGCAGGGACACCTTCTACTAGATCATGTTGCTCAAAGCCCCATCCAAGCTGGCCTTGAATGTTTCCAGGGATGGGGCATCCACAATTTCTCTGGGCAACTGTTTAAGAACATATATCTCATAGGGAGTAAACAATATGTCTTTATTTTAGAGGTACAAACTGCATTGGCCACTGGGAAGTCTGAGTCTCTGCCAAGATGAAAATATATTTAATCATATTTGTACTACATTATATAAATGTATATTTAAAATTTTATAGTTTACATATTTTCTCATTACAAGCGATTATCTAATTAAGCCTTTTGCATAGCTTTTTACCTTTTGCTTTCAGGAAAAAGCAAGCAGCTGTTTTCAGAGTTCACATCAATGTCTTTCCGTGCATAATACAGCAATGTACAGTACAGAATGGTTCATGAAATGAATTGTATCTGTATCTCTTGAAGCTATATATCATAGTTGTTCTGTCAATCTACAGTGATAAGCACGCTAATAAATATATTTTAAAAGAACAATTATATTTGAAGTTGAGAGCAACTTCAAATTTTTAGTTTTGGAGAGAAAGAGAAGATAATATGAATGATAATATTGAATGATAAAAACAGTAAATATGACAAAGAGAGCATTTTATTCAGCACACTTCTGCCTTTGACATATTTTGTCGATTTTAGTTCAAGACAGAAAGGAGATCACAGGAAAGCATGGAAGAGATACATAATTAAAGAGATGTAAAAGCAAAGCCCAAAGGTGCAAAATACAAGAGCTAAAATTGTCATAGAAATCACAGAAAATTAGATACCCACACATGGTAAGTGCTGAGTATGAATTGGGTTTCTCATTCCTGCATACCTCCTTTATTAGGGAGGAGAAGTTTATATTCCAAAAGCAGACAGATGGAAGGAGGCTAAAACTGCTCTGATAAAATTATTTTAGCCTTTTCCAGCATTATGCTATACAGCATTTGTTTCTGTAATGTCTTGCACCTGAAGTACATTAGTTTTCCACTATTTTGCACATTTAGGGCCTCATCTTCATTTAATTTTTAACTGTGCAACTCTACTGAGTCCCACAGAATAAGCTATTAAGTGATATAAATCAGTAACAAAATAAAAAGTATCTCTCTCTGCAGCAACACATTATTCCCTCACAATACTAACCCTGAATAAATATACAGACAATTTAACTGGACATACCAGTTTGAATAAAGTATCTTTTTGCGTTGTTTACAGGGTCATCGGTGTCTTCGGGTGTGAAGAATAACTTCACAGCATTCACCTTTAAACAACAATATTAATAATTTTTTTTTTGCATTTAAATATAACTATTTGTCAACTAAACAGACAATCATGCACCTGATTCTGTGTTAACATATTCTGCAACTTCTCAAAATTATATCAGCTCTTCAAGGTCAAAGTCAAATTCTCCCTTTCACAGAAGATGCCATGAACAGCAAACCAATGTGGCTGTGCTCCTTCTCAGGTTAAAGAAAGGTTTTAGTCACACAGAAGACACAAGACAGCTTTCAAAGCTCTGTGAGAAATCAGTCACTGCTCTTGAACATCCAGGTAGAACTCCTCCACTTTATAATGCCATCATTCCACCCTGAACAGGAAGGTTCCTTCTTTGCCATTTGCATGTTTCATGCAAAATTTAGACTGAACACTTTCCACAGTCTCACACAGAGGGACAACAGTTATTTTTTTTTATACTGATCTGTATTAGATTAGATGACACTGTGACAGGGAAAACAGGACGCTAACCTCTGCTACTTGCAACACCAGTGGAGCCACACAATTTGCTAGCACTTATACCAACTTGTGACATCTGTCACGGTTCTTGTCCTCCTCTGTGTTGGACTGTGCAAGCATATACTGGCACATTTTTCATATAAATAGTAGTTCCTCCATGTTTTAAATTAGAAAGTAACTGAGTTAAGTCTAGAGATTTAAATCATTACTCTTCAGGGACTGGCACCTGGTACCAACTGCTAACATACCAGAATTCAAGATGTCCAATACATCAACAGTAACTTTTATGGCCTGCCCTCAAATCTTGATTCTTCTTATATTTGGAGGATACATTTTCCTGACTTTTCTCAGAATCAAAGCAAGATTAGAAGAAAAGGATACTCAAGTATTCATCTGACTTTGTAGTGCGTGATTCTGTTGTAGACCTGTGCCAAGTACTATACCATATATATTGAAAAGTATATGACTCCTATGAATCATTACTTAAGAAATAAGCTCTCCTTAGACAACATGGGAGCAATCACTCAGAACCAAGAGTTTGGGAAAGTAGCCAAGGAATAATGGAAAGCAATAATCTCTTCTATATAGCAGATAAATTACTGTGGCATTGAAAGAGCAAATCTTTTTATATGATCCTCTGTAATATCTTGTGACATTTTTAAGAAGTATATAGACCCCCAGCAGGATAAAGAGGCTACAAATTATGAGGCAATCAGGACCATGAATAAACATTGTATAAAGATTGCTTCATTTTACTGTTCGTACTTTGTATGGAATGCAGCCACTTTCCTGCCAAGTGGCATGATGACGATCACAGTCACATAGACAGAAAAATCACTTCCTGGACTATGTAAAACTGCACCTGCTCTTTAAAAAAGTGGAGGGTTTTTTGTTTCAGTATGAAGATCTTCATGCTTATGTTGTTGTCAAAACTGATCTGGCAATTACTTCCAGCACACATATGGGTTTATCTCACAAATGAAATTATTCACTGGGAAGGTCAGCTCCACCAGTAGACATTGCAACAGTAATGTGAAATCAACTTGACAGTAACTACTTAAATTACAAAATGAAAATACCATTTTTTCATTCAGTAAAGCCAATCCTATTTGATCTGTCTGAACATTCTGTCCTTGTCCAAATCGCTGAGGTCCGTAGTAATTTACAAAACCTTTTGTCTAAAATGATAGAATAAATATGTTAAAAGCACAAAAGTACCAGCTAAAATTAGTAAGACTAAGCATACAACACACATACATCTACATTTACATTCAAAATGCATGCAAACTGTTTTTTTAATCAGAAGTAATATGTAAGAAAATCGTAACTCATGATTCATTACAATATTTTACCACCTAATTTAGAAACATTTGAAAAGACAACCAAGCTCTACCATTGTCTTCACTTTCATTAAAAAAAATAGGTAAATGAAACAAAATTATTTCTATATAGTTAATTATTATAAATACAACTACAGATCAAGTCAAAGTAATCGAGCTTTTTACATGTGCCACATCATGAAACCTCTACTCAAGCAAATGCGGCATAGCACAGGTAATGAACAGTAACCACTGTTGGACATTTTTTCTTAAAAATACTAATTTTTTTTTCACGAGATCATTTGTATTATTATTACAATAGTAAAGACCAAGAGTGAGCACTTCTGCTAATGGGGATTTTAAGCCTCCTGATGAGCTCTACGTCACAGGTGGGCAGTAAAATTACAGTATTTGTTTTGGAAATAGTTATTCAGTTCAAATTATATAACCTTGCTTTGGACATCCTGAGATTCCATACGCTATTTTGTTTGCATGGAAAATAAAAAAATCCGTATTTTGGATTAACACACATGCTGTCTTTGTCATTCATCATCTGACCAGTAAGCTAAATCTAATAAAGCAAGACACACACATAGGAATTTGTGTTCATCTTCCAAACAGCAAAACAAAAAAAAAGTCAGATGGAGCAGAGAGAGAAAAGCATTAAAGTACTAGTTGAATACTTTTTTCAATAATAAAATTAATTTCCAAAATACATATAATGCATTTCGCTTTTGCACACTAGGTAGTTTTAATTCAAGTCTTTATTCCTGGATTAATCTTCTTAAAGTAATTTGTATTATAGTTATTCCTTAGAAAGACAGGGCAAGAAAATTACCGCTGTACAAAAGACCTCAAGTTTTCCCTTTCCATGAGTTGCTTTTGCTTTTCTCAGTGGTTTAAGAATGTCCAATGATGTGGTTTTCTTCAGGGACTAAGGCTAACAGCAGTCAAAATCCACTGAATTTCAGGGGATCTTCTTTCTCTGCTACAGACATTTCACACGTATTTATGCCATGAAATTTTTTAACCCGAGCCGACCATGTACGTTCCTCACATCACCAAAAAAGGCAATCGGTTGACACGTGTAACTACATTCCTTCACCCTGTCAACTGCCACAGTGAAACACATCACTTCATTTGGTCTCAGGTCTGTGCAGCAATAGCACATATATCCACACTCATTTGCTACCAGATTTCCCATCTGTCTTGCTGCACCACTCTGGGGTCTGCAGTCAGGAACACAGAATGAATTCACCTATGGTCCCTCCTTGGAAGGCAGCTTTATTCTGGATTCCTTAAGCAATGCAGGAAAGACATAAAATAGCAAAAAGCATCAAAACTGGGAAATAGTGCCATTATTGTGCTATTACAAGCATTTTCTTTACAATTACTTTTTTTTTACAGCACAGAATTAAAACTCGGTTCATTATGTTCATTATTGACAACTATAAGGCTTTTTTACCTCAACATTTTCCATTGCTTCAGATATTCTCTCTTTCAAATCTGCAGAAGAGTCATGACTGTGGGGTTTGAGATCTCTCACAACTATATCGAAGTGATTGCCCTTCAGCTGACCAAGTCTAAGGTGCTGGCATGCTGAGTGTATGTTGTGTATTCTCATACCCTTTTTTTCCATTTTGCTTCCAATTTCTTTCAACCTGCATAAATAATTGGGAGAAATTATGAATCATCCTCTACTAAAGCTATCCAACTTCTAATAAATGTCTTCTTCACCTTTGCACTAAAATTAAAAACACTTAAAAAAATAAAAAGGGATTTAAACCAGATTATTACGAAAAACCCAAATCAAATGCAGATATAGAAGTCTTAAAATTTAGTTACAGTCCAGAAATACTTTTAAAATGATTGCTTCATTTGCACTTATACTCTGTAGCTCGGCAGATATTGGAATGAAGCAATTCACTGAACTTTCCCAAGGCAACTGCACTGAATTTTGCATTTTTTATTGAAAAACAAATAATTTATTCTTCAGTCCTAAAAATCTGCTTTTCATTAAAAAAAAAAAAAAAAAAGAAAAAGTAATGTGCTCTAGCAGACTGCAAAACACAATTGCTCTTTCTTGGTCAGCCTTAACAAAAACAAACTCAGTGCACGGATTCTCTGGGTATGCTTGCACATGCTTGTAATTGGAAACACAGCTGACAGTTCAAGTATTTGCCCTCTAAAGTATCCGCTCAGTCTCTTTGTTCTTATGTGGAAGTAATAGTCATTCAAGTCAAAGGAAGTTTTCAGCATAAGAGCTTACATACCAAGCAATATTTTAATAACTTTATAAACTAATTATTTATTAAAATTATTTATTTTCCCTGTTATGCTAGTGGCTTGGAAGCATTTAACTATTTTGCCTTATCATTTAAAAATTTATGCAAAGTTTTGCTAATTATCTCTTGAACAACTGGCCTTACAGTCCAGTTTGCAGTAGAATTTTACTATTGATATATATTTATGTTAGTAATAAAACCTAAAACCATAAATTCTACTTTACTTTATTTGTGAAGTGTACTTTGTTGCTAAGACCAAAACCCACTAGAAAGTTAAAGCCGAGGAAGAAAGTTATGGGTTTGACTCCAGCAATTTTTTACTGTTACTATGGCAGAACTTAATGTATATTTTTTACCCACTGAGTTGGCTACAGAGAGTGACAAAAACAAGGTATGGAAAGGCACATCGTGTATTATCAGTATGTTATTCAGCATGTATTTTCTGCCCTCAGGTTTGGTGGTATCTTTACTTAGTCTCATGTTTCTAAATTGGACAATACAATAGAAGTTGATACTTAACACTCAAAGACAGCATCTGTCCAAAGTGTATTTGTAATGATTTACTTTAGTTTTGTAGCTGTATAAAGCTTTTAAGTTGTTGTCTGTGGACCACAAGACAATACTTTGAGAGTATGTGGAAACCTATTGCGTCATGTAGTATAGGCTCCTTGGTCCCAGCTGGCAGATGGTATTCAAGAAACTGTGAAGCGGATCACATGAGCATGAATTGGAAGGATACTGTCCCAGACAATACAGTATATTCATATTATGAAAGGTACAGAGAAAGGCAAGACTTTTCTTTAAATTCCAACACCAGGGGATTTCAGCACTAAGCTGTATATCCCTAAAGCCACAAAATTTTAAAACCTTTTCCACTGTGCTCTAATACAGGAGAAGGGAACACACATCAGTAAGAACATTTCAGAAGATTGTTATCAGGTTGATACTTATTGACATGTAAAAGTATGCACTGAACTGAATGCACCCAGATTTTAAGTACCTCTCAGGAGTCACCTTCTTCACAACCATAGGCTGGTAAGTAATAGCCTTCTTATCTTTGATGCCAGTGTAACTGAAGTCTGAAGGAAGAACACCAAGTTCAGCAGCCAAGAAGCCGATTGCTTCTAGTGTTTCTAGATTTTCTTTCTGAAGGGTGAAAGCTGAAACAATCATCTCAGAATTATTAGGAATTTGCGCTTCTAAATCATACAGGTGTTCTGCCATGACAGATGGGAAGGTTCTTCACTTCAAACCATAATAGCATGGAAACTGCAAAGAAACAGTCCTCCCACCCCACAAAACTAAAAGAAATGGGACTTTTTCAGTATTGAAAGAGAAAAGTAAAGACACAGTACACAAAACTCTTAGAACAACCAGAAACTCCTGCTGCCTTTAAAAACAGTACTTGATCGAAAGCAACACAATTCAACGAACATATATTGACTTATTGCTAGAAACACCCTCTGTATCAGAAATCTACTGCTTTAAAGAATGAGATCATAAACCAAATTTGACCTTACTTCCTCGTCCAACCTCTAGATTCATCTTCTAAAATGCCCCAATGACTTTCAAGGGAAAGCTAGCACACAGGGAATAACAGAGTTGGTGCTACAACCAAAAGAACTGTAACCATAATCATTGAACACTTTCTGTAAAAACACTGCAGTAATGTGATTCATCCATCTCATTCACCAGTGATGTAACTACACTGCATTAATAATGATTTATTTCAGCATAAACAATGGGTCAACCAGGCCTATGTATCATATAAAAATGATTCCGAGTCTCAGTCTTACTAAGGAACACCGTTAACACCTGACACTTTCACTAAAAATGTAATATTTACCTGTATAAAGATCTTGTTTTTCCTGGAAACCACCAGCAGACCTTTTTCTGGACCAACTTTTTTCTCGAAATCGTACCATTATTGACATATTTGGCTGATCATTGACATCTGTCACAGTGAAAGACTTTGTTTCTAAAAGTTTTCCAAATTTTCTATTGACAAAGTGGTGAACTACTTTTCTGTGCTCTTTGTTTCCATCAGGCTCAAAAGCAAACGTAGAATTTTCTAGCTTTGCATCTAAAAATTTAAAGAAATCACTTGTTTCCTTTTCGGTCACTAACTGACAAAGTTCTCTGTAATCAGCATTTCCTTTTACAATCATTTCATTGTCTTTCGTAACAGTGACTAGAAAGGGGAATTTCTGCCTAACAGCACCATGTAAATCAGCTCGTTTTTTCTTGTCCAGTATAGCTCCCAGCGAGAACTCCCTAGTGCCAGCATTGGCGTTATTGTCTAAGTCCCACGCATCCTTCAGATCACAAGCAAATTTATTAAGCTGTTCACTCATGGGTTTGCCCAGTAAGGAATCGAGTATGCAGGTTTCCTCAAGGCCGGATTTCAGTTCAGGCGCACCCTCACGCTGGTTTTTGTTAGGGGATGCAGAACAGTTGCCTCCTGCCCGGCTTGGGCCACGCTCCGAGGGACTGGGCACACCACTGCGACAGCCCTCAGCACACGGACCGGGAGACTCCATTCTCAGCTTTTTGGGTTGCTGCAGGCACGGGATACTTTGTTCTAGCAGCTCTTCGCTGGTTTTCTGATGTGATTCAGCCCGGGTATCCCTAAGTACATGTTCAGGCACCTCGATTTCTGTCACTACGAAGTCACTTGCTGAGCTTTTGATAGTACCACAGAAGCCAGTGTGATCAGTCAGGTAACTGAAGGAACGCAGCATGGCTGCCCTGCCTTCCCCTGCTCCCAGCCAGACACCACCACACCTGCAGGGGGAGAAAATAAAAAAGGGAGGGAAGGGGTGAAGAAAAAACAGCAACTACTGAAGAAAAGGCTGCCGAAAGGCCGGCGGCCGGGG
>NW_010512337.1:0-5529 GCF_000687285.1 Phaethon lepturus
GACCCCGCGTCACGCGCCGTTGCGCGCTTCGCCCTGCTCCAGGCGGGCAGCGCGCAGCCCTGCCTGCGCCGCGGGAGGAAGGCCAGCCTGTGCTACCCGCCAACCCCCAGCTTCCCAGCTGGTGCCTTGACCGCGGGTGAACTAAGGAGGACTTTGACAGATGAGAGGGTACTAGCTCAGCTGTTCAGGTCTCAAGCAAGAAAAGAAGTGTTTGCGGGCAGAACAAGTCACTGAGCCAAAAGCAGCTCGGTAAGGTACCTCCTCGGGTGGCTACAGGAGACCCATGGTCCAAGGAACTGAAAAGCTACAGCCACCAAGAACATCCTTCAGGCTCCAAGGAAAGAACAAGCGTGAAGTGCCACCCACAGATAAAAATCTGGAACATGACATGAATACACCCAAAGTATAGTTCTCTGCTAAGAAGTCTGAGCAAAGGCGGCTTGTTTTTTCTGTTGTGGTTTGGGTTTTTTGTTTGGCTTGGGGTTTTGTGTTTGGAGTTTTCATTTTTTAGATTATCCCAAAGACAGAAGAGATCCTCAGAAGGTATGTAATGACTGGCACAAAAGCGTATCTTGTAGCTCAGACACAAATGTACTTGTACAAGCCTCCACCAGCCGGATGGGGTCCATAGGAACATGACTGATAGCATACAGCAAAGTAAGAAACAAAACACAGTCCAGTGCCATATAGATGCACCCGGTTAGCTGTGAACGAGCTAGTTCAGGCACTAGAATGAGCGTGAGCACGCTGGCACGGTGCACAGCTTGGGCCAGTCGCAACTCAGAGCTCCCTATGCGTTACGTGCCCGGTGGAGCGCCGTATCCGTGTGCTACGCTGCTTCCAGGATCCACCGCAGCCTTTCGGTCAACGTGGAGCTCTCTGTGTGCCCGTTTGTCATGCAACCTACAGCTGCCCATGGACAACTTCTTCCACCTGATGAGGGAAAGGAAGTCACCTGCAAGGATGTTCAAAAGCATGTCCATCATCCATGTACTTAAAAGCTGAGGGCGTATAACACATGGCATAAAGAGAGACAGCCATTTTCCTCCTGCTGTCGCAGTCGCTTACCTTAAATCATGACACGAGCATGTATCACAGAAAAGTCTCCCAGAGAGCTGATGTACAAATGATTCTGTTTTTACCAGTGGACAACCTCAAGGAAAGCAGAACAAAATCCAGACCTTTGTGCAGTTTCTGGGGATCTCATGAAAGCTTTTGCTCCAGTCATATTTGGACCTTACTAAGCAAAGCAGCTTGCCCTGAAAAGAGGTCAGCTAACAAGTCAGTTCTGGCAAGGTACAATGATCAGTCAGTGACGATGGGTACACATTTATCCTGCTAAAGAAAACAGGGATATAAGCTACTTTCAGCTTTGCTTGGTATATCGTTCCCCTTCATACTCAGAGATATTTCCAGATTCCTGGGTAAAGTAGATTTCAAGTGAATGATAAACTGTACCGGTTTTGCTACCTACAGCCCACGTCGTTACAGGGCTCAGGGTAAGGGATATATGGGCTGTGAGATGCCTAACCTTAGAAAAGGAAATGCATCTGCCCATCTGAAATAATTGGTACTACAAAGCAGCTGAAGGTGGTGGCAAGGAAAGAAAAGACAATTTCTAATGGTGTTTCAAACAAGTCTTTCCCAACTAGTTGCACAAAGGCAAGACAGAAGGTGAGAATTAAGCCAGGCAATTGTTGTTCCTATATGAGAAGATATCCCTGCCAAAAAATTGATTTCATATCGTATGAACTTTATATAACACAAGAAAATAGAACATCTGCTCATGTTTGAAATATCCTCACTGCTTATTCCAAACTATTCCTACTATCCCCCATATACTGCTCTCTTGGAATAGGAGATTTACCCATAGGGTTTGGAGATTCCTGAGAATCAACCTAGGTAAGTGATTTCCTGCCTTTATCTTCTTCCAGAACCCACTAAGAACTTTGCCGTAAAGTGACTTTAAGCCTACTGACATTAAGTCTACATTTAGGTTAGTTACTCATTTGCTCCTTAAAAGAAGTAATTTCAGAGCTGCTAAGCATCGTTAGATGATGCATTGAAAACCACTCACAAGTTCTCATTTAGGCAGCTAGATTACATGAAAAATTATTACCCAAATTCTTAAAAGTTACTGGGCTCCACAGATTTTACCTTGCTGTATTTTCCTTTAGGTCATGAAATAAAGTTTGACTATGAATAATTGCTAAGCTCAGGTGACACAATTTAAGGTACGAATAATTCTTTTCCAGAGGTATGGTCTACCAGCGGGAGGACCCCTCCTTACCCCCAAAAAAACCCAACCCCAACCACAAACAAAAGACACCCTCTCATCAGATAGCTTTCCATTAAAGATGTTCCTTTTCTACTACAGAAACAGCTACTCCCCCCCACTGTATAGACATGGTATGCAGATAAATTTTTTCATGGATAAAGAGACCTAATTTCAAAAGTAAGTCAGATGAAGCAATTACTATACTCAAATAAATACATTGATCAAAGTCTTTAGGGGGAGCTGAATTCATCGCACTGGCTTAAGCCTAGCATTAATCACAGGCTAGGTCACACACACTTTCAGAAATCTTGACTAGTAACTCTACTTATGCTTTGAATTTCCATAGTGAAACAGCTGCTCAAGTCCCTAGAGGGACTTTAGATTTTAGAATTTTAGAATTTTAAGCCCTACCAAACTCAAATGGAAGTTTGGAGACATCACAGAAAATGCTTTAAAATGCAGATCTGCTCTCCTAACTTATAAAATATAGAAACTTAACAGGCATATGAAGTGCTGGTGATTTACTCTTTATTCAGCATGTAAATTCATCAATGTAAACATCCAAAAAACAGTTACCAAGCTCCCTGCATCGACATTGTCATCAATACCATCATTCTTCAAATGTAAGGGAGGCATTTCACCCTAAACGGGGTGAAAAAAGAAGTGGGTTCATTTCAAGTCATGAAGAAGAATAAAAGCAGTGCCAGCCTGGAGAAGAGAAGGCTCCAGGGAGACCTTGTTGCAGCCTTCCAGTACTTAAAGGGGGCTTGTAAGAAAAATGGGGACGGACATTTTAGCAGGGCCTGTAGCAATAGGACAAGGGGTAACTGTTTTAAACTAAAAGAGGGTAAATTTAGACTAGATCTAAGGAAGAAATTTTTCAGAATGAGGGTGGTGAAACATTGGCACAGGTTGCCCAGAGAGGTGGTAGATGCCCCATCTCCGGAAACATTCAAGGTCAGGCTGGACGGGGCTCTGAGCAACCTGATCTGGTTGAAGATGTCCCTGCTCACTGCAGGGGGGTTGGCCTAGATGGCCTTTAGATGGCCTTTAAAGGTCCCTTCCAACCCAAACTGTTCTATGATTCTATGAAAAAGGCATCACTGCAAAGCCTGTTTTAGGAACCAAAATGGCAAGAAGATTGATCTCGTTGTATTTTAAGTAGATTTTCAATAAAGCTGCAAAAGAGGTCTCAATCCAGGAAAACACTTAAGCACGTGATAACCTTAGCATATAAACAGGCCTCCAAGTTTCCATGGCACTAACAACAAAGAAGAGGTTTCATTGGATTAGGACAGAACTCCCTATTTTCTCCTTGCAGCTACTCAAGTAATTATTTCAAGCTGAGTAAGGTCTAGGATATTCACAGACAGATTCACTATAGACTGAAAAAATGACCAGTCAGATATACCAACCAATATATTACTCTGGGTGTATTTCACAATCCTAAAGCTGAAAATTTCTCACTTATTCCATTTTCAGGGAAACTTTCATAAACTCTAAATATGCAATATAAGTAATACAGTATCATCTATAAGTGACCTTTTTTAAAGTCATTAAATGAAAGGTGATGTAACACAATTCTGGGTACTTGTATTATATTTAGTCTCCCCTCAACAGTATTTTGGAAGGAGCTAATAATTGTTTAACTTATTTCAAAACAGTCAATCTTCCATCTTTTAGAGGTAGTAACAGACCATAATGACTATTTCACAGAAGAAATGGGTTCTTGGTCTGTTTCCCACCGTGAGGCTTAGCGATCAAGTTTAATACAGAAAGATTAATGCACGCCTGCTTTATATGCTACTAGTAAAGCAGGGAAAGTAAATACCCTTCCGAGTGGACAGCCCTGCCTGTTGGGATTGGAACCCGGATCACAATTCTGTCCCTGCTCCACGGACGTACTTCCCACAGGAATCTATCCCAGCCAACCGTGTATTCATCACCCAGGCTGACTTCCCCCCCTCTCACCCCACTTTTCTACCACTACCACATCCCTCTTTAAAGATGCGCTGAATCACTGGCGTCACGCAGCAACGCATTCAGAATTCATACACTTGCCAGACGGCCGCAGCTGGGTTTTGTGGTTCTGCTACTGCGCTGCTCGTTAGAGTCAAGTTTAATAACGCCACCGAAATGCTAGAGGATCTCCTAAGATTACAGTACCATTTTTGGCTAACCGAGTGCAATCTGCCGTCTGCGGTGTCCCTCTTATTCAACACATCACGTTCAGGTATGTTAGGGCAGGCTGGGTACAGCCCTGCCAGCACAAACACCCCCCAAAAAACAGGGCTGGTGAAACATGGTGGGTCCCCACACCTTCCTCCATAGTGTACATCATAGCTACGCACTGCTTGGGTCCAATATGTACGATTCCAGGCTGTCACCATTCTTCTATCTTTAACTGTTGAACCATGAAAATAAACTTGTAGAGCATCTTTTTTGCTTAAAAGGGGTAGTCTTTAACCAAAGTCTAGAACAGCTTGCCTCTTCGAACACACAGAAGGTTACTTTAACCTCTGCACTTTGCTCTCAATAGTTGAAAGAGCAGCTTAAGAGTTCCTCTTTGGCTTCCTCCAGTGATGACAAAAAAACAAATAAAAATACTTTTTCATAAGGTAGATTAATAAAGCAAAAAAATACTTGCAGGCATTGGATTTGACAGAAACAATTCCAAACATATTATCTGTAAAAAGAAAAGCACCTAATATGTGTATTATGTCTTTACTGAGCAGATCCACAATAAATACCTGGAATAAAAGCCACACCAATATGGCTGATGAATATTTTATATTTCTAATGTAATTCAAGCTTGTTTATCCCAGTGAAACTTCCTGTTGCTTCCTGTACATATCCTGAAATGGCAATTTCACTTCTCCTGTAATAAGGTACAGAATAGCATCAGGCTCCTGGTTTTGGTACAATCATCCATTTCGCTTTTATAAAGACCAAACTGCAACAGATTCAAAGTGAGCAATGTGGAAAACGTAACAGCTCTATGAATCAAGAAGAATATTAAAAGCGCAGAGAAGAGGAGAAAGGACAGCCACTGCCTGCAGAGCTCAGGCCCAGGATTCTCTCTACTGTACCTCAGTTATCTAATACCTACCTGTGATGAGAGGTTTTTTCCCAAGTTGATTTATTCCACTGCAGTTTCACTGGTGTTAAGAGTCAGCTAAATTACAGAACTTGAGGCCGAGAGATAGAACTGCATGGGAAACATTTGCATTGCTTTTACTAACACACATTCA